>NC_133514.1:68472500-68535000 GCF_049354715.1 Callithrix jacchus | reverse complement strand
TCTCCGTCGTCCCCATTGGAGAGGGAAGTTTGCGGGGTGTGCGTGCGGGATTTTGGGGGCGCACTAGTTGGCTGCGGCGGGGGCGGGGGGCACTGAAGTTATCGATCTGGCGGCTGTGGTGGAATGTGGCGAGGAGTGTCACGTGGCGGCCGCCTCCTCCTCCTCCTCCTCCTCCTCCTCCGCAGCCGCCGCCGCCGCCTCCACCTTCGCGAGCCTCCTCCCGGGGAAATCGGGGGCAGGCGGCCGAGGGGAGCCGCGAGGTCCGGCGCTCCGAGGCTCAGAGCGGGAAGGGCGGGCGGCGGAGTGCCAGGGCCGGAGGATGGGTGGGCAGGGCAGGGAACCCGGGCGAGGACCAGGGGGCGAACGCTGGAGGTAGCCGCGGGCCCCGCAACCCGGAGGCGGAGGACAAAGGGCGGCTGGTGCGCCCGCCCGGGCCCGCTGGGTCCCGCCGAGGTCCGTGCCTCCCGGCCCCGCCCTCTGGTCCCCGGCGGCGCGGCATCCTTTTCCTCCCGGCTGCCGGGCCGCGGCGCCCGGTGGCCCCGGTTCCCGCACCAGCCTCCTGACTCCGCGCCGCCGGCAGGGGGAAGGGAGTGGGCAGGGCCCGGCGCCCCACGCCTCCAGGCCCCCGGCCGCTGTGCATTTATGAACTCGAAGAACGGAGCCCTCACCGCACACACAAAGCCCTTTCTTCTAGGAAGGGACGGGGTGGGGGAGGGCCTCGCAGACTGGAACGCTTGCTGTTTTCCTGAAGCGCAGAAGTTTTAGTTTGGAAACGAGGTGAATCATTGGCATGTGTCTCCACACGGTGTGTGTGGTGGTTTCCATTCACATGGGCCCCACATTTTTCTGGGAGAAACGTAGACCAAGGGCCTGAAAGATCCAAGTGTCGACAGTGAAAAAATAAACGCCACGGGCGTGCACGGGTGTCAGGGTAACGGTGAACCAGGCTAGCGCTGGGGAAACTTACCCGAGAGCCCGGCTTCCTTGAAAGTAAGGCTGAGCGAAGTACCAGGAAGAACCTCTTCCTAGTCACTTGGAAAAAGGAACTTTCCGAGTTGAATTAGGATAGCGGTTAGTGCCGGTCCGGTGGAAAGGGCTCCAAGAGGCTTCTGAAACCCCGTGTAGGAATTTGGGAGGGCTTTTTCTTCTCAAAAAAAAAAAAAAAAAAAAAAAAGTTTATTAAAGTTGGACGATTGGCAGTTTTGTTCACACGCAGCTTCTGAGCATTTGGTTCACTTGCCTTTGGAATGAATTTACAGCGAAAGTTCGGGAGACCGTGAATGCGTGTGTTCCCTGTGCTTTCTGAAGAGGATTTCTTCTGATGCACGTAGGATTTTATGGGCAGTTAAGGGAATCTGCCTGTTGACGGTATTCGCTGGGCAGGCTTGATAAGTTAAACTGCAAAATACCTGTGCAGTTCTTAGGTTAATAAGCAAAAAATGGCAAGTGAGGAATGATTAAAGAGGACCTTTCTTTTGTTTTATTGTCATGTTGCAAAATTATCCAAGTATTTTGTCCACAAAGACACAGCATCTGTTTCAACTGCCAAATTCTAAATAAAATATTTACATTAAAAACAAAGATTTAGCTTCCATATTCTGTGTGGGCACGGAACACAGTGCTGTTTTCCCCTATCAGCTGCTTGGACAACTCCCAGAAGAGCTAATGGCCTCAGGTGGGCTGGCTGGGCTTTGGGGTGCGGGGGGTGGGGGCATGACAAGCTGAAGACAGGAATAAAAATAGTACAGTCCTCACTGAAAAGCGGATTGTTTTTCTTCAGGATACGTCTTGAAAAATTCATATGTAGATGAGCTATGCCAAACGAATCATTTTGATATTAGCGGTTTTGGAGAAAAGGAAGGGCATTCTGGTTGGCTCTTTTTTGCTCTTCAGTATTTTGATTTCCCTATGTCTTGGAAGGGTTTCCAGTTTTTCACAATGTACTGTAGGAGTGTTCTGGGTATGCAGATTGTCCATTATATCATTCAGAAGGTCACACTTGGATCATGGAAAAGCTAGGGAGGTGTTATTATGACCAGTGTTCTGGTATAATATTACTAATAATATGCAGTGAACAACACTTTGCTATCAGCAGGTATAGAAAGGCAGTCCTGTTGTGTTTCTTCACTTATGAATAACTGATTAATAGGTTTGCAATTAAGAGATTTTAAAAGTCTGATTTTATTAGATGAGTGACAGTATTTCAAATCCATGTAGATTATAACCAACTTGAAGGAGGCAATGGAAACCATGAAAATGCAATAGGCCATTCTAAATAAAACATGAAGTTCTGCGCTCAATTTCCAACTTCTGTCTTACATACATACTAGTACTTTAACCAACAAGGTTTAAAAGATATTTCTGACTTGACTGTCACTTTTGATATCATACTTTGAAACATCTCAGGACAGTCATTTGCCTAAGGCAGGTAAAAACATGAAGACACAATGACAGGCTTGGAGTTTTTATTTTCAACCAAATGCTTAAAAATACAGACTACCAGGACATTCCTATTTACAGTTGAATTTATTATGTGAATTCTCATAATTTAGTACTCTGAAGGAATAATTATGTTTGCTGAAAAAAGGATGCTGGGTTTTTTGTTTGTAGGAAACTTTAGTGTAATTGTTCTAAGAACCCATCTCCTGAGAGTAGGTACCATATTTCTGGCTTCGGTGGAGTGGGCCCTGCTTGGTCTACTTACCTGCTCTAAAGTGCATTAAACCTGTTAAACACCAAAAAGATTCACTTTTCTATTTGCAAAAGCTGGAAACATATTTTGAAACATGGAACTCCTTTACCCCTTCTGCCTCTCAAAGCCCTAGCGTCAAAATATTATCAGCCCACATACAAAGTCGAGAAACTTACTCCGTCCTTATGGTACGAATCTTCAGGATAACCCCTTCTACTTAATGAAATGGAGAATTAAAACCAGTATTTAGAGGCATGGATGGACAGACAATTAAATGAGTCACTTTTTCTGCCCCATTTATGTTATTTGGATATTTGTCTCAATTCCTGAGAGTAGACATGGTACTTGAGGAGATTACCTGACTCAAAATAGTTCTGCTGTCAGCTTATTTTTAGAGGCAGCAAATCAGTTGCATCAAATTGGTCAATTGTGACCTATTTCTATTTTTCTTGCTGGCTATTTATTCTGTTTCTTGTGATGCTCCTCTGACGGAATTTTCTTGGCCATTTTACCTAATAAACAATTTTTTAAAAATTTACTCCAAAAAGCACTGTACAAAGGATAAAGTGGTCCACTATATAAAGGTGCGATATATTCAGTAAGAGCCAAGTTGTAAAGCTGGGAAGGGGAGCGGGAGCACTTAGTCATTTAAATGGCCAAGTTAAACACAAGACACAGTTAGGATATCTACCCTCAGGTGTTCATAAACCCATACCAGGGACCTCTGGAGAGGAGTGGGGGACCAGGGAGAAAGCCCCAGAAGTGCCTCTGGAGAGGAGTGGGGGGAACCAGGGAGAAAGACAGCCCCAGAAGTGCCTTGTTTAACTTGGCTGTCACAGTGGCTAACCCTTTGTAACTTGGCACATTTCGAAGTTATCACACTTGTGATGGACCTTTCCCCCATTTACCTTCTTTTGTACTTATGAAGGTTTATTTTTTTGAGGAGAGTAATTTATTTAGAAACAGAGTGGCACAACTCAGCTTGCAATTTAAAGAAGAAATGTAAACTATAGAATTTGAATGTAAAGGCAATGAATTTTAAGCCCAAAACCTTTTGAAAGTAAGAAAACCTGTGTATTAGGCTGCATTCTCTAGTGGAAAAGCTCTAAAAATTGTAGGTGTTAGAAAAGCCACCTCAGGGAGCTACCTGAAATTTAATAGAAACATTAAACTCTACAGTCCTTATTTAAACACTTTTTTACCCTTATTTTCAAAGTCAAAATATATGTACTTATGGGTAGACAGGTGAAGTATAACCCAAAAAAGGTGTTTCTCTTGTATTTCCTGTGTTTCATTTCTTAAAAAAAAACAACTCATCCCTAAATATTTAGTTTTGATTTTGGAAATGATGCCATAATTAGAAAAAAAATCCCCCAATTTTGCATGTAAAGATAATTGTTTTAAGACAGTATTGTGCATTGCTTTTAAGAATTGCAATATGGCTTTTCCCTCAAAATTATTTTTAGATAGATTATGACTTTTTTCATGACTAGATTTTAACCTAAGTTTTTTAAAAAATATGAAAAGATACATACACACATGCAAATTAGAGATTTCTTTTTCATGATTGTACAGGCAAAGTTACTCATTGTGTGGCACACAGAAATGTATGCTTTACTTTTGGATTTGTATGCTAAAAAGCCTGATTATTGGAAGCTCTGCCGAAGCTCAAACAGTGTTTGACAGCCATACTCCTTCAGATACTTGCAAATGTACTTCTATTCATCTATCAACCAGTGACTGTTTCTTCCCTCTACCACCTCTAAATTATACTGACTAGATGTTGAAGTCATTAAATTGATTATAGTCCAATCAGTAGACAATCCGACATAAACAAAAACAGCAATTACAGTTGGCAAGGATCCCATGAGTGCTAGTCAAAGTTCCAGAACTGATGGTCCAGTGAGTCTTTTCCAAAACGCCGGTTTCACGATTTCAGCACTTCTGGCAGCATCTTCTTAAAGAGAGGGCCCACAGATTCATAAGATTCCACTTGGCCTTAAAAACAAAAACATCTGTTCGATGCATGAGTGGATTGTTGACTTTTATTCATCCAGCCAAAAAAGGGCAAAAAATAGGATATTGAACATAAAAGCATACACGTAAAAATGAAATTACAAAGGGACTTGAGATTAGCAGCTTTTTATAAAGCAAGCTGTTACTAATTTTTCTTTTTTGTTTTGCCAGAGTATTCCCATATCCTTTAAAAACCTCTGTAGTTATTCTTATTGACAGCAGTGACGTCTAACAGTGATGACAGAATTTTTTAACTTTTTGCTTCCGGTAATTATACTTAGTTCTTTGTACTTGCTTATTTGGGCTAGTGCGAGACTTGTAACATATTTGTAGGAGATTTCTTTTCACCTTAGAGGAACATTTCTATACACCTCCCTCTGTTTTTAAAGGAAGTCTGTTTGTGAGGGTTGGTTAGTCTGGCAAATTCTAGTTAAATACTTGTTGACATAAGTTGAAGCATATTATTAAGTATACTTACTTGAGTTTTCATTTTCATGTAAAAGCATGTAATAAGAAGAAAGGTTTTGATAGTAGAAAAGAGTACGTCTACTAAGATCAATTAAGAATTTTATGAAGGGTCTGTTTTTCCTATTAATGTGTTTTATTAATTCATCTGTCAGGATTCACATTGCAGGTTTACTGTCATTACTTCTGTTGCCACAGAATACATTCTTCATGGCTGGATTTAATGGATACTGTATTCAGTTTTTCAGTTAATTTTAAGAGAGAAAATGATTTTGGCTTGCAATATTTGTATTTTTGCAGCCTTATGCACCATTAAAAATGTAAATATTATCATTAAGTAAGTTGTGAAAGAATGCTTTTGAATTCAATGAGATTTTGATACAAAGGCTGATATTCTACTTCAGACCTGTAGTTAAGTATTTTCCCAGATGTAGTTAATTTTTTTCTTCATTGACTCCTGTTGTGCTGTCAAAGTTTAAAGTTAGTTCTGGGGGTGGGGGAGATGCATACAACTTTCTAATCCCATTTCAATTAGACCTGAAATGTTCCTGTTTTTTGTTTGGGGATTACTTGGTGCTAGGATTGCATATGCCTTGTTTGTTGTAATGAAAGCCTACTTGTCTGATTTAAAATATGTTCTGCAACAGTGTTATCACAAAGCAATTAAAACTCAAACATTAAAGTTAACATTAGTAAATTTAAATAGCTCTGTTATAGTATTAATCAAATAGTGAGGAAAGCTTTTAAATGGTTTAAATAATTATGCAACTCTTGGCATAAAAAGCCTGACACAAGATAAATCTTTGAAAACTAAGTAGAATCATGGCTTTTTTTAAAAAAAAATTAAAAAACTTTAATTTTAGGCACCTTGGGCTTTTAGCATGCGTCACATTCTACCTCTAGTATAAGTAATTATGCCAGTTTAGTAATTATTAGAGATGAAAGAAATTCAGTAAGATATGAATTCTTTAAAACTTCAGTAGCTTCAGTTTTAGCAGGAATAATGATCAAGCAGCAGTTATCCAGCTGCCTGGGGACTCTGCCACAGCTACAAGCACTGGGCTGATCTTGGGGGTATCATTATTACGGCAGCACATACCATAGTTAGTGTTTCTACTCTAGTTGTCGATTGCAGAGGTTTATAATTTGGTCATTAAACAAATTCAGATCCAAAGATGACTGTCTAAAAATCTCTCCTTTCTGAGACCATTTTTTAAAGAAGATAACTGGATACATTTAAAAATTATTATTTTGGGGCAGCATCTCTTTTAATTCTGTGGGATAGTAAATGCTTTAAAAAATCCTGAAAAGAAAAGAATTACATAAGTCTGTCATTTTTATGTGTATATGTGTTAAGTATGTGTTCATTTTGAATCTTACTTTTAAATAAAGATGACTTGGCTTGGAAAGTATATATACTATTCCTGCATTATCATAGCTTTCCTAATCCGAGCAGGGTCAAGTGATTGACATTCAGAATGTTTGTTTTCATAGTAGTGCAGTTTGTTGGATTTGTATTTTGGTATTTTGGTTATGATAATTTTTTGTAAATGGGAAACCCAAGAGTTTGAGCCCTTCAGTTATCACAACATAGTATGGGATACATACTTAATATACATACACAGAAACATACTCTAAACCTTCTATAGGAAATACACTTTGTTTAGTAAATCCATATAAGTGTTAATAATGTTTTAAAGGAAAAATTGGATTTTTTCAATTAAAATTGGTATCACTTAAATAATATAGTTTCCTTTTTGAAATTAAAATCATCATACCATTGAGTGTCATTGTTTCACTAATTTTATTCCCTTCTCTTTCCTATCTTGTGATTGACTTTTTATCAAAATTTATTATCCCATCAATATACTGTGAGGGATATGATATGTCAAGATGGAAACTTATTTACCTGATTAGGGACAAAATCCTCATCGATTACAGACAGTTCCATATATTCATACAAAATAAATTTGTGAAAACCTGTAGTGGGGTGAAGAGTCCACACAGTGACCTATAACTTGCTATATTATAGGAGTTTCTGTGATCTGGAATCTAAAAAATGTCACTGTGCTTTAAACTTTACATTGACTTTAAGAAACAATTTCCAGTATTTCATACAGGTTCTTAACAGTTATTCTTGTCTTTCACAATAGAGCCAGATTAGGTCCAGTTAGTACTTGAATAAGACTATATATTAATTGCTTTCAGCATTCCTAGTGATTTTAGATTGTCTCAGTTGTGTTAAGTTTATTAGACATATCCTTTTTATCACCACCATCAGCACCTTTTATTTTTCATTTATTACTTTTCTACGTTAAGAAAAGGGAAAAAAGACTGTAAAGTCTTCACAAACATTGCTCTACCAATACTAGTGAAGCCAAAACAGAATCATTGCTTGAATGTTGTATCCATCATTTGGTGTATGGAGTCTGAAGTTCCTATATGTAACGGGGCTTGGGGTTGTCAGTGTAAAACCTGCAAAGTTACATACTGTTTTGCAGACATGAGGCAAGGGTTAAGAAGAACTTGGGCTCAAGGGATTGCGTAGTAATTCCTGGAAAGAGTTGAAAATAAGAACAAACAATTAGTTATTGTCATAAGTATTGTGACTTGGAAACTCGTGCTTGGGGAAATGGTTGCAGAGTAGGATGAGCATGGGGGGTGTACTCTGATTTGCTGTGTGCAGTTTTGGCAAGCCGTTTACCCTCTGTACTGTAGGATTTAGATTTTCTCTAATTAAAATGAGGAAGCTTATTCATCATTTAACAAGTTTTTGGGGTTTTTGTTTTGTTGTGTTTTGGTTTTTGATGCCCATTTTGTCCCAGGCACTGCGCTAAGTTCTGAAGGTTCAGCTGTGAACCAAACAGACAAATAAGCCTTGCTCTTACGGAGCTTCCAGTCTAGAAAACTAGATGACAGTTTAAATACCTCCCATTGCTTTTCAGTTTCTGGAAGGAAGCTCTGCAGGTGAGGAGAAGGAGATATGTGTGTATAGTGTGTTAATTTTTTCTGTGAGTTGGGTCAGTTGAAGCAGTTAGACAAAATGAGTTTCTAAAACACTTTTGGCACCAAAAGTTTGATGAGCTATACTTTTTAAGAATTGCAAGCTTTGTTTTACTGTATAATTGAAAGGTAAATATGTCCATTTGAACTGAAACAACCAAACACAATATATAGAACTTTTATTTCCAACTCTTTTGGACTTAGGTCATTGTTCTTGCAGTATCTTTTACCCATCCTGAAAGTTCTGAATAACATTTTTTAAAGTTAATTGTGCAATGGTGAAGCTAATTAATTTTCTAAATCGTTTAAAGAATTTAAGGCATCCTTTAAGATAATTGGAGGATGTGTATGATATTGATATTAAAAGACAGCAAAACTAAACTTCAGTTAGGAATCCCTGCTGTATAGAATTGAGGCAAAATAAGTCACAAGGAACTTATTCCATTAAATGTGCAGGCGTAGAACACTAGGGAATGCAGCAAGTTGGTATTAAAAAGTCCATAGTGTGCAGGTTTGATGATTTTTCCCCTGAGAGATAGGTGAATGCTTTGAAATAAACTTTTACTGAATCATGGATCTTAAGTGAGACAATTTAAGGATAATGATATTGGGTGTCTTGATGGTCTTCATGTTCAAAGATGTGAACGCTGCAATGAATGGTGATGGTGGAGTGTAACTGACCGAAGAAAAAGATGATCAACATGAAATCCCTTTTGCCTCCTCCAACATCATATAGGTCATTTACATAACTATTGCATCATTACACCAAATTTTTAATCTTCAAAATAAAACCATTACAAGATAATAACACCATTTTATAGCTCCTGTTAAATGTAACTGTTTTTTATACTTGCTGATTTGCATATTTAAAACCCAGTATGACTGTGATGGGCTAGCAAACCTCTATGGTGGCTTCCTATCTCTGTCTTTGTCCCCATGTCCCCAGGCTAGGAGAGTCCTTAGCCAGGTGCCTGCATTATACTAAGTGCTCAATAAACTTTAGTGGAGACAGTATCACTTCATTTCCTAACAGTCACAAAAAGGTCTCAGTGATTCTGAGCTCCCTTGTGGCTCCAACATCTGGGAATTCTTATGTTGAGAAATTGTGATTCTTGCATGTTAATCAGTAATTCATATTAAAGGGGCAAGCGTACTTTCAAATTGTAAAGTTGACTGAGTTGTGGCTAATGGAACAAAGTCAAATACTAGCCAAAATTTCCAAAAACAGTTTGGACAGCCTTACTTTCCACTGTGATTTCTTATCGAGACCCCCCCCCCACCCCATTTACCTGTAGCTGTCCAAAGCATTTGAGCCAAGGTCAAAGCGTGTTTGATTTTATTTATTTATTTATTTATTTATTATTATTATTATTTGAGATGGAATCTCACTCTGTCATCCAGGCTGGAGTGTAGTGATGTTATCTTGGCTCCCTGCAACCCCTACTTTCTGGGTTCAGGCAATCCTCCCACCTTGGCCTCCCTAGTAGCTGAGACTACAGCCGCGTGCCACCATGCTTGGCTAATTTTTGTGTTTTTAGTAGAGATGGGGTTTCCCCATGTTGGCTAGAGTGGTCTTGAACTCTTGACCTCAAGCGAGCCACCCGCCTTGGCCTCCCAAAGTGCTGGGATTATAGGCGCGAGCCATCAGAACCTGCCAAAGTGTGTTGCTTTAAAGACAGCATTTTAATTTAGTTTGACTGGCCACCTTCAATTCATATTCATCCATTTGTCCAAATGCTGGTACTCTTTTTGTTCAGCAGCATGTCCCAAACCTTTATTGATGTCCACGTCTTCACTTTGAATCTCTTCCATGCCTAGATTGTGGATTTTCAAGTCAGTGTTGTAATAATAAAGGCTTGCATATTATTTTCATATCATATCTTATGGGAGGCTTTTTCCAACCCACCTAACTTAAAGTGACCCATCTCTTTATTATTCCCTCTACCCCATATGTCAGAGAAACTCGGGCACCTCATTTCCTGGTTTGTTTATAAGCCTTTCGAGAAGGTGTTTGGTGTCCCTTTTCTTTGAATCCCCATAATCTACAATGTAGGCAGACAAATGTAGACACACAAAGAAATGCATTAGTTCAGCCAGTTGTTAATATTTAGTGTTTTACAAGTCATTTACCAGTCTGAAAGTGCTAGCAGTTGAGAATGCTATGAAGGAGACATATTGTTTATATCCTGGTAGAGTTATGGTCAAGCAGTGGAAACATTAAATAAACAACATGCTAGTAATTTCCATTCCTGTGAAGAGACAGCACCGATGTTAATAAGATGATTTAACAGAGATATCAGTGAGGTCTGCGAAGGATTCTAGAAGAAGCACTTTCAAGCTAATCCTGAAGTTTCCATATGTTTTCGAATGAATGATATCGAACATGGTCATGCATTCTAAAGGATTTTGTATTGAGCACCAATGTATGTGAGGGTCTAGGGAGATAATACAGAACCAGCTGGACCCATGCTCATGGGTGTCATGGAACTAACCGTCTATGAAGACATATTAAGGTGTTTCTTTGTGTCTCTCATAATGTTGACTTTAGATTTTACTTAGTTTTACAACAGTAGTGTACTTTCAGCTCACAGAAACGGTGTCCCTTTTGTGTCAGTGCCATGTGGCTAACTTGTGTGGAAGTCCTGGCCATATTTTAATTGTGGGCCTGGTTTTCCCATTCTAGGTAAACTACCTACAGCTACATTTGTTGAGTTTTCCATTACCTAAATCTATTAACTTACAAATATCTGGGTTTGTTTTAATCCTTATAATGCTCTCTAAATACTTGATAAACTCACTCATTCTGGAATCATAAGACAATTTAACAACTGTTCTCTATTTTATTTCTTAGATATTTAGGAAAATGTATGTTAGTCATAATTATGTTTCTGCTTATGATCTTTGTAAATTCTTAGCACAATTTTCACATCATGGAGCTTAGTAAATACTAAACTATTATAGTGCCTTGACAATTCATTAGTATATTCTGTAATTAAAAGAAACTGGCTGGGTGCAATGGCTCATGCCTGTAATCCCAGCACATTGGGAGGCCAAGGCGGGTGGATTGCCTGAGCTTAGGAATTCTAGACAAGCCTGGGCAACATGGTGAAAGCCATCTCTACCAAAATACAAGAAATTAGACAGGTGTGGTGGCACATTCCTGTAGCCCCAGCTACTCGGGAGGCTGAAGTGGGAAGATAGCTTGAGCCTGGGAGATGGAGGTTGCAGTGGGCGGAAATCACACCCACTGCACTCCAATCTGGGTAACAGAGTGAGACCGTATCTCAAAACATAAAAAACCAAAACAAATATTGAAAAAACTGTGAAAGATTATGAAAACAATAATATATCTACTAGCACTTTTTTCCACTTTGAACTCACATTTCCTGTGCATTTTCTGTTGTCTTTATTCTTTTTTATTTTTGAGACGGAGTTTACCTTTTGTTGCCCAAGCTGGAGTGCAGTGGCACAATCTTGTCTCACTGCAGCCTCTGCCTCCCGGGTTCAAGCAATTCTCCTGTCTCAGCCTCTGGAGTAGCTGGGATTACAGGCAGGTACCACCATACCTGGCTATTTTTTTATTTTTAGTAGAGACAGGGTTTCACTATGTTAGCCAGACTGGTCTTGAACTCCCAGTCTCAGGTGATCCACCTGCCTTGGCGTCCCAAAGTGCTGGGATTACAGGCGTGAGCCACCACACCTGATGTCTTCATTCTTAATTGTAGTTTTCACACATACACACCCAAAAGTCTATGAGAAGTGGTTTGAATTCAACCCTTACCCACCCCATGTAGTTCTCCAGGATAGGTCAGAGTGAGATGCGTTGGTACTCGGGACAGGCTGATTATATGTTGCCCCTTCCAATTAGTCTTTAAATGTCTGTTCCATGGTTAGACAGAGACAGTGAGAATAGCTAGCTGGTGGCAGTAAACTCAGATAGCTAACTAAGCCAATCGTAAATGGCAATGTATGTATGTGGGTGGTTTTCTTTTTCCCCAAACATAAGTGGGAGTTCTCTATGTTATCTTCCTGCCTAAATATATTTCCTAGCAGCCCGTCCATATAAGCACTTAGGATCTCTCCCCTTTATTCTTTATTATTATTATTATTAGATGGAGTCTCGCTCTGTCACCCAAGCTGGAGTGCAGTGGCATGATCTCGGCTCACCGCAACATCCGCCTCCCAGGTTCAAGCAATTCTCCTGCCTCAGCCTCCCGAATAGCTGGGACTACAGGTGTGCACCACCATGCCCAACTAATTTTTCTGTTTTTCAGTAAAAATGGGGTCTTACCATATTGTACAGGCTGGTCTCAAATTCCTGACCTTGTGATCTACCCGCCTTGGCCTCCCAAAGTGCTGGGATTACAAGGGTGAGCTACCGTGCCCGGCCCTCTCCCCTTTATTCTGATGACTCTATGCTATCCATTGTCTGATGGGCTGTCATTTAGTTCATCCCCAGCTGCTGGTCATCAGGGTGTTTCTTTTCAGTTACTTGTCTGTGTGTTTCTATTACTGTCTACCAGTGTTGCAGTAAGCATACATCTATTCTTGCTAATATGTATGATTTTATATATGTGGGGTAGTAAATTCCTAAAAATGGATTTGCTGGTTAAAGAGAATGTGCATTTAAAATTTTAAAGGATACCACCGGTGTGCCCTCCTTAGAAGTAAGACCAATTCACACTGCGGTTGGCATCAGGGTTAGAGAGTGCCTGTGTTTAAATACTTCATCCTTACTAATGCGACCTGTGAAAAAACAAACTGGTATTTAATTGACATTTTAATTAGCAATGCTGTAATTACTAGGCAGACAGCATCATTTCAATTGCTTATAAACTATCTGTATTTATTTTTCAGTGAATTGCCTTTTTATTTTCTTGAGTTTTTTTATCTTCTGGTTTTAAAGAGCAGCTCATACTAAGAAAATTAGCCCTTGGTCTGACTTACGTGTTGCAAATATTTCCCCCAGTTTGCTTTTTGGCTTTGTGGGTGGTAATTTTTTCTTTTGCCATACAGAACTTTACAATTTCTATTTTCAGTATTGTCAGTGCTCTCCCTTGTAACTAATGGATTTCGTGTCTGACGTAGTATAGTAAGGATTTTTTTCCTAATCTTTCTTTTGGTTCTGTGTTCCCCACTACACTAGTGGCAGCACTTTGCCCCTCACCTCCATCTCTGTGTCCCCAGCCTCACAGAATATTTATGGGAAGATAGTAGGTGCTTAGCAAACATTTATTAAATGGGGGAAACATAGTGTGGTGGTTAAGAACATGGGTGTTAAACCAGACTCTCTGGGTTGAAATTCTAATCTGGTTGACCTTGGGTAAGTTATTAAATCACCTTGTTCTACAGTTTCTCCATCTGTAAGTGAAGGTCCTACTAGTACCTAATTCAAAGAGTTCTTTTGAGAATTAAGTTTATTAGTGTAAGCTTTTAGAATAGTGACTTGTAGTTAGGAAATACCTGGTAAATGTTTCTTATTCTTGCTTTCAAAGGTTTTCTCACTTTTGTACACCCCATAGCATACACCTCTTTTCTATTCTAGAAAGTTCCTTCTTGCTATGGTTGAAAATTGGGGATTTTTATGTACTTGTGTGGTAGCACATGGCCCTTTTTGAGGCCTGTCTGGTGGGGCTAGAGGGATCTTTGCAAAGTCTTGGCTAGGTTCAGTCTGCTGTGACAGGTGCCTTCACCATGGCCAGTGCAGCAATCCAGTCCAGACTCCAACTTTGCTTTGCCAACGTAGATAGAATTATGAAAGAAAGATTCCTGCAGAAATTCCAATTAAAAGATAATGGAAGCATAAAGTGAAGCTAATTAATTTTAGCACCTCTGCCATCTTTTTTTTTGGTAAGTCAGGTTGGTGTCTTTTAGGTTCTTTGCAAAAGGGCCAGTGCTAATTTACAGAGGTAGTCTAATTGTTCTTGAGAGAGGAACTGGAGACAAATAATTCACATATCATTATGAAAGTTTAATCATAGCAGATTTATTAATAATCCTTAAATTAAAAAGGTAAATCTGGGCTTGGGTTTACAAAGGGATTAGTGGAACAAGGGGATGATTTTCTGCATCAGCTCAGTCATCAGTAAATTTGTCTAGAAGCATTTTCTTCTTGGATTCAGAGGGAGATTCTGTGTTGTCTAGAAGCACATGTGGGTATAGAGTTTGGATGTGGAAGGGGAGGATACAGGAATGTGTCTGCTGACTGGCAGTTAACTCTCTTCCATGTCTGGCTGTGTCTAGCCAGTGCTTTCATTTTATTTGAGACCTTGTTTTGGGGCAGATTGACATTTCTTTTCTCTTGGTTTCTTCTTTATTCTTTCTGCAGTAAATCCTAACTGTTCAGGTTGCTTTAATTTCCTGTTACCTTCCCTTGCTTGTTCAATCACAAGTTTTACTCTCTCTCTTCAGTTCATGAAATCACCGGAGCCCTACTTGCAGATTGCTTGACTCTGCTGCCCCTTTGGGCTTTAGAAGCCCAGCCTCTGTCTGCACTTGCTGGTTGACCTTGGCATTCACTTGTCTGGTGATACCCTTTGTAGACACTATCTTTTCTTTTAATTTTAACTAAATGTAAACTGTCATAAAGTTGTCTTTCTATACCGACAAAGTCTTAAGCCTTAATATATCCAATCAGATGACTTTTTGAATAGCCATTTAAACTTTTTTCTTCAACCTTAATGCTAAATGAAGTGAAAGAAATAGTAACGAAAATCAGAGTGGGGAGAGCCAAGAGGTTTGAGAGAGGCCACTTTTAATGAGTGGAATATCTTTAAATGATAGAAAGTGACAAAGGAAATTTCACTTTGGGATCACTTAATATAGATATCCTGAAAAACACTTTTAAAAGGGTATTGGGCTCAGGTGCTAGGTTAGTTTCCTGAAAGGCCAGCCAGGGCTGGGATGGACATCTCATTAGGTGAGGTACAGAGTGTTTTGAGCACAGGAAAGGATACAGATCATGAGAGTTTAGAGCAGGGAAGACCCTAGAGATGACCCACTTGCTGTCTCCAAGACCCGAGGACCTTAAATTATGTATTCCAGGTTACACCATGACTTTGTGACAGACTAGGGAGGAGAATTGCAGTCTCTTGATTTATAATTATAGGAATTACCTTTCATGGCTATACACATTTTAGGTGATGGAAGGAAAGTGACGTTTCCAAACCTCTCAGATTTTTTCTGAAAGCCACAGGCTCACTGCCCTGAGAGCATCACCTTCCTTATTCTAGTCTGAGCAGTGGATGCCTCAGTGCTTTGGTCCTCTGTGCACAATTGGCATACCACACTGGGTAAACACAAGGGACCTGGTGCCCGGTGGACCTGCGTTTGAATCCTGCACATTATTAACAAGCTACATGTATTGAATCTCACTAAACCTGTTTTCTTACCAGTAAAATGTGAGGGATCTACCTTACAGGACTGTCGTATTAAGAAACAAACATAAGGTGCTTAATGGATGTCTGGCACTTAGCAAATCACTAACTGGTAATAGCTTTTTATTTATTTATTTATTTTGAGACGGAGTTTCGCTCTTGTTACCCAGGCTGGAGTGCAATGGCGTGATCTCGGCTCACTGCAGCCTCCGCCTCCTGGGTTCAGGCAATTCTCCTGCCTCAGCCTCCTGAGTAGCTGGGATTACAGGCACGTGCCACCATGCCCAGCTAATTTTTTGTATTTTTAGTAGAGATGGGGTTTCACCATGTTGACCAGGATGGTCTCATTCTCCTGACCTTGTGATCCACCCGCCTCGGCCTCCCTAAGTGCTGGGATTACTGGTAATAGCTTTTTATTCTGGATGAAGTTCTCTGGGAAGCTGGGGAGGCATGCATGTTTTATCCTCTTTATGTTTACCTCATCTACAAAGTCTTTAGGGGTGGCACTCAGTATTGTGGCTGCTTTGCCTCTTTGTGTAGAAAAGAAAATATTTCCCCTTTTGGAGAAAGCCTAAGAGGAATTGTGTAAACTTTTATACTCAACTCTTAGTAACCATTCTCTACAATAAAAGGTGGGTGATGGAGCTGGAGGAGAGTTGAGTTCACTATTTATAACAAATACCTTATGTTTCGGCACCTGTTTAATGTTTCAAAAGACACCGTGTCTTCATTTAGCTTTAAATGTATCCTTTGTCAGTTATCATTGCCCTCATTTTATAGATGAGAAAACTGAGTCACATGCACTGCGCCCATCCAGTTAGTGTGGCTGACGCAGAAAAAGAACTTGAAAGTGGGCAGTCTTTCATCTCATACTTTTCAAATGAAGAAGCCAAGACTGGTCATAAACCAAATCAAGATGTAGAAATAATTACTCCTCTGGCCACCAGATCTCTCCTCTGATGTTCCTTTTAGCTTTAGGCAGTTAGATCAGAGTTCCCTCTCCTATTCTACTCCCCTGCCCCTAAGGGAAAGTTACTTCTCCAAGAAAAAGTATGATAGGATATTAGTCCTTGACATGTGAGAGAACATTAAAAGCAACAAATCTCTAATTGTGTAATTAAAGGCTTTGTCTTCTGAGAAAAAAAAAATTGAATGCCTCTGGAAGCTGATCTGGGAGATATTATAGTGGCTGTGTCGAGGAGGTGCTGGAGTGTTTTTTCATTGCTGGCAAAGTCTCAGAATTACTGTCTTATAGAGGTTGAGTAGACTTTCAAAGGTCTTTCCTCTCCGTGCTCTTACTCAAAGGTCAGGAGATTGCTTGGTGAAACCCACCAGCTTGACTTCTGAGAAAAAGTGTGTGATGGTTGTACCTGCAGACTGTAGCAGTGTACCTGGCTTTGGGCTGACTAACTCCTGGTAATAACCACACTGGCTGTATTAAACACACCATGAAGCAGATAGAGGGGAAACAAATTTATATTTCCCACTGGCAGATTAAGGCAGTTTACCATCCTGAAGCGATGCCTGTTTTCTTTCATTTGAAATATATTACATTTGATACAGTTTTTCTTCATGGCTGTGAAAGATGGACATACCCATTGTGGGGATAGAGTGTCCCAAAGACTGGTGTGGCATTGATGCCCCCTGTGGAGGGGATTGGGCATGATCTGTCACTATACCTGAAAAAACAACTCCAATTCTGACATCTTAGAGATGGTATTTCAGGGACAGGATGTACTTTTTTTTGTTGTGTTGGCTAAATGTAAGGTTAAAAGTGTTGGATTTTTAAAAACTATGAACAGCAATAGCAGGATTGACCAGATTCTTTTACTTATTAATATTTTTTAAAAATAAGATGAGCCCTGGCCCTTTGGCCCACCCTCTGAGAATATGCTCCCTCCCCATATATATTTACATATATATAGAGAGTGTCCTTATTAAACCACATGCTTATTAAACTGCAAAGTAAAAAAGGCAGAACAAATAAATACGGGTGTCTGTTTATCAGCCATTTCCCCCATGTGTGATTGATTTAGCTGATATTACTTTATGCATATTTGGAGATCATCTGGAAATAATCATTTGAAAATATGTTTACATATAGCATTATGCTTTAAAATATATATTCTCTAGTATATATGTATATATGCATATGTATATATTTGTATTATGTGTATATGCTACATTATATACATAAATACTGTAAAAATATATAATATACGGTTAAGACAATATAATTGGGAACATATTTCCACAAACAACTATTAATTTATAGTTACTATGATAATGGTGTACACGTTCACTTTTAGCTCTGTCTGCGTCGCTCTGTAAATTGTGTATTGATTATGCTAATGGCACTGGTGTCTTTATTACTTGTCTGCAGATACATGCAGATTGAATGCACATTTGGTTAGCTGGTCATTCTGCAAGAAAAAGTACATTTTTAAAACTTGGCCTTTGGAGAGATTGTGTTAAAACTAAAGAAAAACATTAAACTCATATGGACGCCTAAGGAATTATTTTTGTGTCCTAGGAAATGAGAAGGGCTGTTGAAAAGTTTAAAACAAATGATGCTCTTCTATTTCCTTTGTTTCAGATTCCTTAAGGAAAGTGTTGCAGAAATGGTACTAAATCAATAATGATCTATTTTTATAGTTTATTTTTGGTTGTGTGGCTTTTCTTGTTTTGTTTATTGGGCTGAAGGAACCTTAGACATTTAGGGTTGCATGTATTTTAAAATTTATTAGACCAACTAGGGGAAGACAAAATGAATTCCTTTTTTTCAATTATACATAAATTTTCTTGTAGTTTATCGTAGCTCAAAAGGCATAAATCACAGCCTGTTTTTTTTTTTTTTTTGCTGTGATCTTTCATTATACAAATTTGTGCCTTATTTTATAGGATTTTTCTTTTTTTTAAATTTCTCTTTTCCTGAGTCATGATGTTACCAAAGTAGTTGTTTTGAAAATGTATTCTTATCTTCCTAAATGGGATCATTTCTTACAAATGTGGATTTTCCACTTATGTCTTAGCTAGGAAAGAAAAG
Organism: Callithrix jacchus; assembly: GCF_049354715.1. Classification (NCBI taxonomy): domain Eukaryota; kingdom Metazoa; phylum Chordata; class Mammalia; order Primates; family Cebidae; genus Callithrix; species Callithrix jacchus. Next base: position 68,516,402 of record NC_133514.1, on the reverse strand, counting down.
AAAAAATGTGTTTTCATTTGTTTTCAAATGATTTTTCTCTTTATTTTAATGGCAGTTTGTTTCCCAGTTTGAGAACCATTTGGAGCTGCTGAAGGGGGAGAAAGAAAGAAAAAAACCCAACACTTTTTCATGTTCCTGGGTGAAATGAGTCTGTTCAGTGGAATATTAAATGCCCAGAATGTTGTGATTAATTGGCAAACTTTAGATAAATCCAATTGTCCTTGTCTTTCAAATAATATAATTGCAGTTAAGGAGAGGAACTTCCTAAATTAAAAAAAGAAAAAAGCAGGTCCAAAGTCACTAGTAAAGAGAATTGAGTGATAATATTGTGTTGATTTTTGTGAATGAGGTTGGGTTTACCTTCTCAAAATGTGAAGGTGAGTATTGTTAGATTGTAGCAAGCCTGTGTTTCTTGATCCAAACAAAACACTTTCCCCCAGGCTAATGCTTCAGTAATTGTTGAGATATTAACTTTAGGTGTCCAATTCAGAAATGTTGCAGTTTGATTGGCAGTATCTAAAACGGCTGAAAAAAATACAAACAGTTGGTGTGAGTATTAGTATGATACCGCTGATACTAAGGCATTTGGCCCCAGTTTTTTCTTTGCTTGGGGGAACGAATGCTTTCTAGCTGTGTTAGGAAGGCTGTATAGACTTATTTAGTAAAGAGGAGCTAGGCTTTTTCCCAAATGTCCAAATATCTAAATCCTAGGTTCAAAAATTGGTTTTATTTGTTATTGTAGCTGTCTTGTCTGAGAAGCAGTTTTCAGCATACCTGGTCATTATGTACTAAAGACTACACATAAATGTTTTCAAATCATTTGTTTTTCTCCAGAGTGGATTTTTTTTTAGTAGTTTTAAAGTTGCTTTACTATCGAGAAACTAGTACTTGATTAGCTGGATATTAAAAATATTTGTGTGTAATATCTTTCTCATGTAAAATGGAAGAAAGAGGTCTTTGAGCGTGGACCTGCAGAAGCTGGTTTTGTTTCTTTTTGCAGGAGGTTAGAGACTACATGACATTCAAATGTGTCCTTGTTGAATCTGAAGGCATCAGGGTAGTTGGAAGAATGAGGCATTTCAGATCTGGCAAGAAGGAAGGCTCATGCCAAAGCAAAACAAAAGAAAAACAACAAGATTACAAAAAAACATTGGGTGTTTTACTTTAAGCCCTTCATCTAGAAAAAGCTTTGTCAGGGTACTTTTTTCTTCCTTTATTAGTGTGGGTGATTTTGAGTTTGTGTACCCATTTTAACCTTGTTTCATCTCTTTTCCCCTGCTGCCCTGTCACGTTCTTGGTAGTTTCTTACCATATTTTCTTTTAGGAAAAGGGAGTGTGTACCTTTTAAAGCAAGCATTTTAAATGTATTCGGGTTTTATGTTATTAAAAATAGTCATCTGATGTTTTGACTTTGTCTTATGAAAATAATCATGAACTGCAAGTGAAATCGTGTTAACTTAGTTAAACTAATGAGTAATGATATTTTTAAAGAAGAAATAAGAAAGGGATATTAGAATCAGTGTCTTTCTTGGTTTTCAGTTTAATTTTACGCTTCTTCAGCATTGTGTGTTTGAAATAAGGCTAAAAAGTAAAAGGAGTCCTACCAGAGATCTTTCAATCCTGGGAAGTGTCACTGGGGCTCCTGCAAACCTCTGGTACTAGATTAAAAAGTTAGGTGGTGTGATTTTTCTGCCCAGATTTTCTCCAGCTTTGGTACCTCTTTATCACTATTTAGGTAAGTGAGAATATGGGTAAAAGACAAAACCTGGATGTGAAGATCGTGGGAAAAGCATGCTCCTGTCTAGGAATGGCTCCACCAAGCCTAGTGCCTGGCAAACACTGAGACAGCTCTCCACTTTCCTCTGCTCACCATCAACCCAGGTCCTGTTTCCATCGTGGCTCCCAGAACCATTTTTTCCTTCTGCCATTGACTTAGTTTTCACTCTACTTCCTTCCTGGTTTATCTTGTAGCCTCTGGATTGGTCTGTTTGTTTCCAGGTCTGATCTTTGTCCATGCCATCCTCTCTATTACCAGTGGAGCATCTTTGTAAAATATCAACCAGATCATTCACTCCCCTACTTAAAATTCATCAGTGATTTCGTATAGCAGTGAGGTTAACATCTGGATGTTTCGCTCACATAGTTCCTTCGTGCTCTAGCTGCTTTTCCAGCCTGGTCTCTGCTGTTGCCCCACTGTTTTTCTGGTCTGTCCAGCCCTCTCCGTTTGAATAGCAACACAGGTACTTGCATTTCTTTGAAGGCATCATGTTGTTTTACGTATCTATGGCCTTACCTGTGTTTCTGGTGCCTGAAGAGCTGTGTTCTTGTTCTCAGTGCTATGTAACCTTTAAAATTTAGTCCAAGCTGCTCTTCTTGGGGGTAGAATTTCCCTGCCCCAAATAGATGCCCCTCTGAATACTTATCCCTCTTGCTGTAGTCATTGACTTACTCTTCTCTCTCTCTCTCTCTGTGCCTGTCGGCCCTTCTCATGAAATGACATATGCAGAAAAGTAAGTTTCAAATGGCAAACTTGGGTAAATGGGTAAAACCACTCAAGGCCAGGGAAAAGAGACTTGCAGTGTCCAGTCACCCTAAACTGTGCCTGGTCACCTTGAGGGCTGAAAGGATCAGTATCCCAAAACACTTGAACCTGCTTTTGACTCACCAGTTGGGAAGCTGCAGCAGATTGCAAACTTCTTGGGACAGGAATTTAGACGTTGTGTATCCAGGGACTTAATCAACTGGCTGTTAACCACATAGGTGTTCAAGAAATGTTTGCTTACTGAAGCTGTGCCAGGGCAGCCATAGTAATTCATTGTGAAGTTAAATGACTTTAAGGCAGGAATATGTTAATAAATAATTACAAATAACTCTTTATATTAAAGTTGGGGTACTGAAGTTGCTTTCTTCTATTGTATTTTTCTTTTACAAAATTTCATGTTAAAGATAAAGGGGAATAATAATGGAAGAAAGAAACTTGGGTCCATCTTTCTGATTGGAAGAGGAGAAACTTTTGCAAAGTATGCAAGTGAGTGTGTGTATGTGTGTGTGTGTGTAGTGTGTGTGTGTTTAGCCTCCCCTAAGGCTAATTTCTTCCCATTCAGCATCCTCCTTCAAGGAATTTCACTGTAGTCAGTGGTTATAAATTCACGATTGGCATGTTCTCCTTGATAACAGTACATCTGTGATATTTCTCTTTGGTCTTCAAGGACCGTGATAGACCTGTAGAACAATCAAGCAAAACCACAGAAAGTCTAAACTTAAACAGTGCGACTTTGTTTAATGCAGAGACCATTCTTTCTGTCTGAGAAGATTTTATAGACAAAGGAAAGAACAAATAGATGACAGGTTCCTATTTTTTTCTTCTGTAAAACAATTTAATAACTTTCAGAGAATAGAGTGGTTAGAAAATAAACATTGCAGAAAAAGTAAAAGGAACACATTCTCATCCATGACCATGGGAGCTCTTTGGACTGGTTGGTGCCCAGCAGGTCTCCGTCTGGGATGCCCATCACAATCCTGCTAAGCTGAGGCCGATGTGGTTCCGGGGATGCTCAGCCCTTAGCCACCCCATCGATTGCTTTTGTTTTTGTTTGTGTTTTGTTTGTTTGTTTACCTTTAGTTGACAGTAATAAAAAAAATGAGGCAGCAGACCAGCAGGCGAGTGTGGGACAGACGGCTGCACAGTCTGGCAATGCTGCCTTCCTTCATTAGAGCCTGCTTGCCATTTTATAACAGTGTGCGATTTATTTCTCCTAAATCTGTTTTTGTCTTATGGGATTTGAAGTTAGAATGCATATCTAGAGCCCAGAAAGCACAAAATAATGATCCCGCCCTTTGGTTTTTGAAAACCAGGAAGGCTTTCTGCTTCTTGTTAACTCTTTGCAGCCTGAAGGTAACTTTTTCTCTGGTCTTAAAAAGTATAAACATAAATCAGGAATTACGATTTGAACATAGTTGTAGGGAAGGAGTGCTTTCAGACATGGTTTATTTTAAACAGATATTCCCTGATTTTCTTTTCAGGTGTGGGACTTCTAAATATGTCACTAAACCTAGAAGACTAGTTGTGTATACACACATGAACTTTAAATACAACATCATTAGACAGTTAATTACAATTAGCACAAGATGGTTGTTAACCTGAGGTGCATCATTTGCAGTGATTTGGGGAGACTTTGGTATGGAATTCATTCATCTGAATTATGAGTTTACTTATTTAGCATAGAATTCCTGAATATGTGATGCTGGGTTTAATGCTTTTTTTTGTTTTCAGACAATATCCTTGAAAGAACTCAGGCAGCTTTCTAAAGTCTCAAAAACCCTCTATTTTTACTAGTTAAGTAGCAGTGTAGTATTGGGACCACTTTTTCCTTAATTTTTTATTTTTTTATTTTTTTAACACTTTTAGGCTATTAAGACCCTGAAGGTCATGGTCATCATAGTGAAGCTAAGATTTGTTTTTTTTTTTTTTTAGGCAGTATGTATTTTTTAGTTGGTAGTTTCTTGAACTCACTGGGCACTGTGTGGGTTGACTTAGGTTGAGTAATTTATGCCATAGCTGTTTAATCTGGTGAAAAGCTGGCTATGATCAGAGAACAAACTGTTAGGAAGTGGTCCAGTTTTAAGTTTGCGTGTGTATATAAGTGGAGTATTTTGGGTTCATTCATCTCTTGCCAGTCTTAGTTGTTAAGTAATCTTCTTGCATTCATATTTACATCATCCTTAGAATCTTGTGTTTCTGCCACTCTCATAAAAACTGACTCTGGTTTTTAAGGTAGAGCTTCATGCTTGGAATTAACCAGGAAAAGCCTCATTTATATCTCCTGCAAGAGGAACAGAGGGCCTGCACTGTGTACTTGCTGCCAGAAGTTTTTATAGTAATACTTTGTATCTAGGCTCTGGCTCTTACCATTAAATGTGCTTTTTATAGAGTACCAAGTTATAAATGTAGTGCAGCTACGGCATATTAATCTTACTGCAGAGATTTAATGAGGCAGTTGTTTTGCGATGGACACTATTGGGAGCAGAGAGCGACAGAGTTTTACTTTACCACTGAGCTGCAGAAATATTCCTTGCCTGGTAATAATTATAACCACATGATCTCTTAGTTTTTCTTTCTTTTGCCAGTGCTTTTCCATGCAAAAGTGGCTTGGAAGGAGGTCCATTTTGAGGCAGCGAAATGGATTGGAAATTGGGCTGTTTTCTCAGTAGTTTGACATTTTAGCTTTGATCAGGCATGGGATCCTTGTTGCACAGAGAGAAATATGTAAGATGAGTTTCAAGAATACAGATAGTCTTTGCCAGTCCACTGAGATGGCTTTTAGATATTCATTACTTTTACTTGACTTTTATATAGGTTATAAAAAGTAAATGTGGTGAAACCTCATTTTTACATGGACAGAATAGAATTTCTGCTGGTTGGCCTTAAACTGATCCCACACTTGAAATTAATTGAAGTCCATGGGTTTATTGCCTCCAACACTTTTAAGCCAGTGCAATTTTTCATTTTCCCCACAGTTGTAATTTTATTAAACCAAGTTATAGCAATAACAATTCTTATGAAGAGGAGGATGAGACAAAGAAAAGAACCACCTGCCAGAGAACATAATCAGGGAAAAGAATGCCTCTTTTAAATTCCTATTTATAAGTAATGTTAACAAAATTGGAACTAGAAAGCTGCCACTTACTTTTGTAATAATAGTTGTGCCTGTGTTCCAAAATTCAGCATTTTATCCAGTCAGAATGATATAAATCCAGTGTCCCATAGCACCCTTTTCAAAGGATGAGGTAGAAAGTTGGTTGAGGAGGTGAGATCATTTGTGTTGAATGCAACATATTTGGGCAGGGGGAAAGAGAATAGTGCCTGCAGCTATGACACAGTGTGTGGTTGCAGAGTGGAGAGTATAGGGATATTTGAAAAGATCACCCTTTGCCGTGGGTTTAAGCACAACAATGGAGTTGGAAGAACAATGGTCCTTCCTGCAGTGGTGCTGGGGGCAGGGCAGTACTTAGAGGCGTGGACCTTGTATTTATAACCCCTTAGGTTGAAGTCAGAGGTTTGAATGGCTAGCAGAGTAATACAATTATTTTTTATGATTGAATCTCAAAGGACTTTATAAAAACTACATCACTAAGGCCATGTGCAATTATTGAAGTATAGCCACCTGTGGGAAAGAAATGGTTGACTGTAAGCTTTCTAGAATCTTCCTACATCAAGGAAGATTGGGGTTGGCATTAGGGATGCGAACCCCAGCAGAAATAAACACATCTTTTGAATGGACAGAAAAGAATTTTTCGTGAAAGTGGAGGTTGGAAAAATCTTACAAGGAGAGAGACTGAGATTCCAGTACTCATTACACCAAGGCATCATAGGCTATAATCGAACCCGCCTCCCAGAGGGTCCCTCTTAAGTGTTGACCTAAAAACAAATTCGCCAGTTGGCTGGAGCATGCATCCTAAAGTTGCAGCAGAAGTGAATAAGCTTGACTGGCTTCAGTCCCTGAAGGGTTCTATCTGCAAATGCAGAAGTGAAAGCAAAAACATTTTTTATTAGTCTTAAAATGACCCTCATTTTAATAACTAGCCATACTGATGGAAGCATGGACTGGGGTCATTCTTGAGCTTATAAGAACAAAAGCATCATGCATTCTTCTATGTTTGTATTTTTGATATTGGATTCATGGAAAGTGTCCCTATTCTTGAATAATAAGGAAAGTGAGTTTTTTATCATTTTTCTCTGTATATACTTAAAGTATTCACAGAGTCTCCTTATTTAAAAACAAACAGGTCTGCAAACTGGATGTGTGGCATTTAAATACTCATATTAAAATTCAGACCTAACATCGACATTTCCCTGAGTGCTATCAGTTTTTTGAGAAACTGGAAACTTATGCTAAACAACCAAGAGTATTCATGAGTGCATGCTGCCTTCCAATAAGTGTTTTAATGGTATTAGGTCAGTTTGCCATAGTTGGGACAGTTATTTATTTTCCTGAATTGCTGTCTAGTTTGGCAGTACTTCACCACTTGTTTTTAGTTTGTTGGAGATCTTTGAATCATTGCCATTTATTGTATCTGAAGCCCCAGATGAAATATTTGAGAGAAGCAAACCTAAATGTCGTGGGTTCTATATTTTCAGCTTTGGAAACTGTAGGCATGCAAGTGCTTTTTACTTTGGAGGTAGCTGGTCTGTTTCCGTTTACAGAAAAAATACCAGTAAAGGACTTTTAAAGGTACTCTCTCTTTTTTTCTCCTTCCCCTTCTCACCATCACTAAATAGTATTTACTAAGCACTCACCTGGATACAAAACTGTGCTGGGCAAAGTGCAAGACAAAATGCGAAAGCTCTGTGATTATTCCCCCCAGGATTGCGCAGTCTAAATCCTGGTGTACTGAAATGGGCACTGTGTAGAATGTTGAGATAATAATTTTCCAGATGGCAAATCAACCCAAACTACCATTTTGCCAATTTACCAATTGTGTGTTCTTTTCGAAAAAACAAAAACAAACAAACAAACAAACAAACAAACAAAAAACCAAAAAAAAACCCCAGTTTACTTAGTGTGTTCTTTTTGAAAAAGGCCCAACAAACAAAACTATATGCCCTTTGAGATGGGAATTTTGCTTTTTTTAAAAACCCAAGAGATTATCAGATACATTGTGATATAAGTTGATTTTGGCATATGTGAATCACTGGAAGCGTGGTGTTATAGTTATGTTTATTGCAGACGTGAAGAAAGGCTTTAGAACAACTGCCAGACAAAAAAGGGAGTTTAAGTGACTTGTAGAAGAAGCATTCATAGAAACGTGCTATGTGCAGGATAGCAGAGAGCACTCTGAGTGGTGTGGTGGCATTTATGAACTTTTTTGAGAAATACTTGGTTAATTTTGATTCTGTGGATTCTTGATTGGAACATTTAATGAAATATTAAAAATATTAAATAGCTGGGCATGGCAGTGTGTGCCTGTGGTCCTAACGACGTGGGAGGCTGAGGCAGGAGGATTGCTTGAGACCAGGAGTTGAAGGCTGCAGTGAGCTATGATAGTGCCTGTGAATAGCTACTGCACGACCACTTGGGCAACATAGTGAAACCCATCTCTAAAAAGCAAAATTTAAAAAATTAAATATATTTATATTTAAATTGCCATATTTATTGTAGTCATTAAGAGTAATATTGCAGTCATATAAAATGTGGCTACAGATAATGCATTACGTATTTTTTAGGTATCTTGATACAGTTCTTTTATAACCATTTCATTGACTAGTCAAGGCCTTACAGAAAATAGAAATCTCTAGTTTCATTTTACTATATTTTGAGATACAGTTTATGACTTTGGAGGACTTTTTGTTACTGGAAATCAGTGACCCATAAATTCAGTTACTGATTGTATTACCCTATTATCTTAATTTCCCCCAAAGATACTGCCCCATCCCCACACAGTTCCTTTCTTCCTCCCTCTTTGGGAGGAAATGAGTCAAAGGACAGGGTAACTAATCAAAAAGCATTTATTGAGCTATAAGTGAAAGCATTCCTTGTGCTTTCCCCCAATCCCTCAGCCCCACCTCTCCCTGCTGTTTGTGTATCATTTTTAGGGTTAAATAGAACTATTTTTAGTTTTCACAACAATTAGCTTTACAACATTGATAATGCCAACTCAAGTTGTTGACTTTATTATTTATAATTGTTTTTTGTATATCTTATTTCACTTCTTTGGGTAATTTTGAAAACAAGAGACATGATTACACTTGAGTTTGCGTTTGTCAGAATGTTTTGCTGTGTAATAGAGCTTGTTTTGCTATCACTCTCTAACAAATAATGGAGTAGCTTTGTGTTTTGACCAGTTTATAAGTAAAGGTCAATTTCGTGCCTATGGTAATTGGCTTAGCTTATTCTAGACTTTTGGCTAATTCTGGTAATTCCTCTTGAAAGTGTATATTTAGCAGAAAAAGAGTTCATTCTTTAGCACAGTGGGTTTTCTTCCTTTTGCACTGGAGACTTAAATTTTAAAAGTGATTTATCTCTTTTAAGCAAAAACTAAAAGGCTATGAAAAATGGCAAAGTCAATCTTAAGAGTGGACAAATGATTTGATGGGAGAGGTAGGAAAAGGGCTACATGGTGGGGAAAAGGAAGAAGTCCTTTGATAATCACTAACTGAATAATTTTGGGAGAGGCTCACTTTTGATTCTCCTGTAATAAAATCTGCAATGAAGCCCTCCTGTTGTAACTTCAAGGAAAACGGTGTTTCTGTTTTTGGTAGCAAGAAGATTAAAAGTTACTTTAAAAGAACCTGTCTTTAAACCCCATACTTACAGTGTTGATTTTCTTTCAGACCCCAACTGTAAACTTGAAGACAAGACTGAAGATGGAGAGGCACTAGATTGTAAGAAGAGGCCGGAAGACGGGGAGGAGTTGGAAGACGAAGCTGTGCACAGCTGTGACAGCTGCCTCCAGGTGTTTGAATCGCTGAGCGATATCACAGAACACAAGATTAATCAATGTCAACTGACAGGTAAACAATACTTACCACTTTTTTGTCTTCTTGTACTGTTCTATTTCTGATTTTTTCAGTTTGTTCCTTTATGTGTTTTTCTCCTCTAATTATTTTATTCCTATACCTAGCTAAATCTAGAGGTGCTTTTGAAAGAATTCTGAGATGGTTGTTTGGGGTAACCTCAGTGTCACAGCCCTCTTAGATTTTGAAATGCACCTAGATGTTAATAGCTAGGGTGTATTTTCTTTTTTAATTTCTTTTTTACATGATGCCATGTAGGAGCAGAACATGAATATTGGATGACTAATATAATATTTTTAAAGTCTTTGAATACCTTTTCAAAGACAGCATGGGAAATTAACATATGTTAGCTTAGACATTACTTCCTGAAGGAAACCTTTCCTGATTTCCCTCTGTCTGAGTTAGCCACATTTTTTGTGTTCCCATAAAGTCCAATACTTATTCTTGGGCACCACAGTTCTCACTGGGTGTGTTCATTTTTCCATCTCACTCATTAGACTGAAAACTGATTAATGACTGAAACTGTGTCTTATTTATTCTTGCATTATCTAGGCCTAGCACAATACCTGGCCCATAGCAGTTATTCACTATGGCTGGTAAGCTATTCTGCTGTGCAGTTCCTTGGAAGAGTCAGATTTAAAGTAACATATTGCATAGCATGTTTGATGTAATGACTAAGTAAAACTGAGACTCAGCTTACCCAATATTTACTCCTTTTAAATATCACCTACAGGAATGCATTATATGAGCCTGGGTAGGGCATTTTAGATAGATGTCTGTAAGATACACATCATTTACTCCTCTTTGAAGCTGACACCGCTCCTGTGTGTGTGTATGCTTGTGTCTCTCTCTGCTTCTTATTTTCCCAGCACAAATTTTTCTTCAGTTAAGCAACTATAGGAAATGTGTTTATTGGACAAGTGGTTCTCTTGACTGTTTTCCACTGCATATTCATATTTTTATAAGATTTTAAAATGTGTTTTTTAACAAGGTTTTCTGAACAGATTATTGTGGAATGTTGGATTAAATCTATTAAATAGGATTCTTTATTAAAAGTGCATTGTGGCTCTTCTCTTTAGAAAGGGATTATAGTGAGCAAGTTTATCAGGCCCCAGAATCATCTTTCTTTTGGAAACCCATAAATATTTTCTGGAACAGAAGTTTGAGAATCAATGTTGCTTATGTAAATATTGGCCATACACATATATTTTACAGTGTATATATGCTTTTAGGGAGCAACTTTTATTTTCATACAATTCCAAACTTACAGAAAAAATTAGAAAAATAATACAAGGAACTCGCATATCATTTACCTGATTCACCAGTCGCTTACATTTTTCACCATTTACTTTATTCTGTTTCTCTCTCACCTTTAGCAGTTTCTTTCTAAATCATTTGAGAGAAAGTGGGAGACATCACACCTCTATAAATATATCCTGTGTATTTCTGAAGAACATATCTCTTCTTTTACATATCAATGGTATACTTACCGAAACTGAGAAAGTTAATCTTTTGGCTTGATGTGGTGGCTCACACCTATAATCCCAGCACTTTGGGAGGCCGAGGCAGGTGGATCACCTGAGGTCAGGAGTTCGAGACCAGCCTGACCAATGTGGTGCAACCTCATCTCTACTAAAAATACAAAATTAGCTGAGCGTGGTGGTACATGCCTATAATCCCAGCTACTTGGGAGTCTGAGGCAGGAGAATTGCTTGAACCTGGGAGGCGGAGGTTGCAGTGAGCTGAGATTGTACCATTGCACTCCAGCCTGGGCAACAAGAGTGAAATTCTGTCTCAAAGAAAAAAAAAAAGAGTTAACCATGAACACAAATAGTACTATCTAATTCACAATCCATATTTAAATTTCAACAGTTGTCTTAATAATGTCCTTGGTAGCTATTTTTTCTCCTCCTCTAGGATTCAGGATCATGCATAACATTTAATTGTCATCTCTTTTACCTCTTTTAACCTGGAATGTTCTCTTACCCTTTCTATGTCTTTCCTGACCGTGGCATTTTTGAAGAGAAGCTAACAGTTAGTGTACAGAATGCTCATCCATTTGGGTTTGTCTTATGTTTCCTTAGGATTAAATTCAGGTTTCATAGGCTCCTGTAGTATTCAGGCTGTAGTAGGAGCAATAAAGAAGTCATATTGCATCCTCTCAGTGCATCAGATCAGGAGGTACATGATGTTAGTTGGTTACAGTGGTGATGATGTTAACATTGAATATTTGTTTAAGGTGGTATCTGATAACAGTTTTCATTATAAAGTTACTGTTTCTCTTTGCATATGGTTAGTAATTTGTGGGAGGATAACTTTGATGATACTATATAAATATCTATATTTTCATAAAATGTTTACCAACTGTTTCTTTTTTTTTTTTTTTTTTGAGATGGAGTCTTGCTCTGTTGCCCAGGCTGGACTGCATTGGCCCGATCTCGGCTCACTGCAACCTCCACCTACCTGGGTTCAAGCGATTCTCTTGCCTTAGCCTCTAGAGTAGCTGGGACTACAGGTCCGCACCACTATGCCCGGCTAATTTTTCGTACTTTTTAGTAGAGACAAGGTTTCACCATGTTGGCAAGGCTGGTCTCAAACTCCTGGCCTCAAGTGATTCACCTGCCTCGGCCTCCAAAAGTGTTGGGATTACAGGCATGAACCACCACGCCCAGCTGTACTCACTGTTTTTATGTCTATTGCAAGTTCATACTTTGTGTATTTGTTAGCCTACTCTAATATTCTTTCTTATTCATTTATTTGTATGTTCATGATACTGTCATCTTTTAGGTTTTGATTTTATTCAGTGGGTCATAATTCATTACTCTTGTTGTATTGATAACCAGATTGCCATAGATTTAGCCAATGGGAGTCCCTTCAGACAGGATCCTGAATGTGTTGAATATGCCTTCATCATTATTTGAGAACTTTAGTTTCTGTTGCAAATAGATGCTCCAAAATCATCGTGGTCTTTTCTTGTCCTAGTCCTGCAATCAGCCAGTGTGTTTTTTCTTTTTTCTCCTTCTTTTTTTTCTTTCTCTCTCTCTCTCTCTCTTTCTTTCTTTCCTTCTTTCTCTCTCTCTCGCTTCCCTCCTTCACTCCTTCCTTCCCTCCCTCCCTCCCTCCCTCCCTCCCTCCTTCCTTCCTTCCTTCCTTCCTTCCTTGCTTCCTTCCTTCCCTCTCTCCCTTCCCTCTCTCCCTTCCCTCTCTCCCTTCCCTCTCTCCCTTCCCTCTCTCCCTCCCTCCCTCCCTCCCTCCCTCCCTCCTTCCTTCCTTCTTTCTTTCCCTCCTTCCTTCTTTCCTTCCCTCCTTCTTTCTTTCCTTCTTTCCTTCCTTCCTAGTCCTGGTCCTTAATGAGGACAAAGGTATTTAGAAACCAAGATATGGATACTATTTATGCTTAATGCTATAGGTATACCATTACTTAAAGACCTCTCAGTAGACAGAATTAGGAAACATACATGCATACTTTTTTTTCCCTTGAGACGGAGTCTGTCGCCCAGGCTGGAGTGCAGTGGTGTGATCTCGGCTCACTGCAACCTTCACCTACTGAGTTCAAGCAATTCTGCCTCAGCCTTTCGAGTAGCTGGGATTACAGGCGCCCATTACCGCGCCCGGCTAATTTTTGTATTTTTAGTAGGGACAGGGTTTCACCATCTTGGCCAGGCTAGTCTTGAACTCCTAACCTCATGATCCACCCTACTGGGCCTCCCAAAGTGCTGGGATTACAGTGTGAGCCACCATGCCCAGCTCATGCATACTTAATATAATGCACATATAATATAGTTCATTAAAAAATTCACACGTATACAAGTATATACACTTACGTGTATGTTTCTTTATCCCGTAAAAACCATATGTTCATATTGATACTTCTCATTCAGTTCAGTCCCTCAGGTACATCCTAGTCTTTTTCCTTTGTGTATTTGTTACTGCCTTCCTTAACAGAGAGGAACCTGGCTTCCATTATTCTTATTAATATGTTCACTCAGTTTCTTGAGCCTGGGATATACAGTAAGTAGTTTCAAAATTGCTTACTCATATCACCATGATAAACAAACTGAGTTTAATATTTATTTATAATTATTAATGCTGTAATTTTTAGTGCAACATTTACATATGGTGAAATTCATAAATTATATGTATACAATTTGGTGAATTTTGACAAAATCAATACACACATGTGACACACCCTTCTTAAGATTTAATTTCTTTCATCCTGGAAAGTTCCCTCACACTTCATCAGATGAATAATGCTCCACTAGAAGTAATCAGTTTTTGAGTTGTTTTAACCATAGATTCATTTTGCCTATTCTAGAACTTCTTATAAATGAAATTATATGGCATGCACCCTTTTTTTGTGTGTGTCCAACTTCTTTTGTTCAGTATAATGTCTATGAGATCCATTCGTATTGTTGTGTATGTAAGTAGTGTGTTTCTTTTTATTACTGTGTAGTATTCCATTATATGAACATACCATAATTTGTTTTCCATTCTCTTGTCAGTGGATACTTTATTTTTAGTTTTTGAATATCATGAATAAAGTTGTAGTTAACCTTCTATATGGATCCTTTTCTGGACATATGTTTTCTATTTCTATCATTAGGAGCAGAATTGCTGGGTCATTGGGTGAAGGGCATGAGATAGGATATGTTTAGTCATCACTAGAAACTTCCAAACTCTTTTTCAAAATGATTGTACCATTTACACTCGCACCAGCAATAGGTGAGAGTTCTGGTTGTCATACGTGCTTGCTAACAATTATGTTGTCTGTCTTTAATTTTGACATTCTATTAGGCATTTATTGGTATTCTTTGTGGATTTTCTAGCTCATATATATTTAATTTACTTCATTTAAGTTGTATTTTTCCCAGAGCATATCATTTTTGGAAAGTCCCATTAAATGCAGATAATTAGTAAGATGCCATTTTCAGTAGAATAACTGGTGCTTTAAAACAAAGCTTTGCTTATGTAGAATCAGCACTAATATCAGTATAAAGACATGGGAACTTCAGCATACCCGCTGGACTGACATGGCAGTGTGCATTAATCTAGCAAGAAATTCTATCTTTGGTAAGCGTAGGTCCTCTCTCATGTTAAAAGTTATTTTAAAATTCATATAATTTAGAAAACAAACTTCAAGTTCTACTTAGTGAGTGGTTAATTTTTCCTGCCCTATAGTTATTCTTAGGTTCAGCTCTATGAAATTGAATCGAAGCAAAAGGCATTATTCCTGTCTCATACAACTTTAATAATATCTGTGCAGCATATGCTGAATTTTCCTCATGTGCTATGATGAAGATAATATTTAGGAGTTAATTTTTTAAAAAACTGATAAAATATTTGGTTTCTTTTAGTCTGAAGCTTTCTGAAAGTAGGGAATCTATTCTGTGCTCACGTACTACAGCAGGTTAGTCAAAGGTAGAATAGTAGAGGCTGGGCATGGTGACTCACATCTGTAATACCAGCACTTTTGGGAGGCCAAGGTGGGCAGATCATCTGAGGTCAGGAGTTTGAGATGAGCCTGGCCAAAATGGTGAAACCCCGTCTCTACTAAAAATAGAAAAAAAGTTAGCCAGGCATAGTGGCACACATATATAGTCCCAGCTGAGGGACTGAAGGAGGCTGAGGCAGGAGGATGGCTTGAACCTAGGAGGCGGAAGTTGCAGTGAGCTGAGATCGTGCCATTGCACTCCAGCCTGGGCAACAAGAGTGAAACTCTGTCCTACACGCCCCCCCTCAAAAAAAGTAGAGGCTTACCTGCCACTTAGTGATGTACATGTCCAGAAAGAATATCTGATGGGTCTTGTTTTCCTGCTTATTGTTGTTCAGGATGATTTCTTTGGGATGGTGGTAGATTTGGGAGGCAAAGTAGAAATGGAGGCCATGGGATAGGCCAAAAAAAAAAAAAAAAAAAAAAGGGAGAAATAAAATCAGGAATCATTCGTTGGTTGAAGGTGTTAAAGTTGAAGCTTGAGGTGGCTGAAGGTTGCCCTCCAGTCTGATCTGGAAAAGATTAAAAACACTCGGAAGCATTTTAATTAAAAAAAGTAATACTATGCTTTGCCTTCTTGCTTGGTTAAAGCCTTTTAGTGTAATTTGGGAAGTCTGACAGTTCCAGTGTTTGCTTCCCACTGCTTGAATTCACTCTTGGTGCTGCTTCTCCCTGCCCTTCTCCCCGGCCCCTCCGTCCCCCCGACTGACAAAGTGCTGGATTTAGCAAAGGAAGGTATTTCTATGTATACTTTTTTTTTTTTGCCTCTTGGTTTTATTGCTTTCTTTTTTTCTTTTTCTTTTTTTTTTAATTCTTTTTGTCTTTTAACTTCATTCAGCCCCATTTGCGTCTCTACTAATTATCCTCTAATTCTGGTCCTTTCTCCAAGATTCTTAATTTCCTTGTCCATATTTCCCCCCTTCCTTTCTCCCTGCCCATTCCATCGTCTTATCTTGCTGCTTTCTCAATTTATTCTTTGCTCCATGTGGCTTCCCTTCTATTAATCTTGAAGTCGTTCTGACACGTTTGGACCTACCCAGCTATACCATTGCCTGAAGACTTTTTGATGAACAATCTGTGTAAAGAAAGAGGGAGTCTTGAGCAGTGTGCTAGAGGGTTAATTATACAGTACGATTAGAAGTGAAAAATATCTTACAACTTGTTGATTTGCAAAATAAGAGAAAAGGGATATATGCTATGTTCTATGCCTGTGTGGGTTACTCAGGGTAGTTCTGTTATGAGAGAGCCATAGAAATCCTGTCTTAGGTTCTTCCCTTCTTTTAACTGAGGGTTTTCTTGATAACTTAAGATCTTTTCCTTTGGTGACTTCCATCCCCAAGGGTGATGCACATTCCTTGGAGAGTCTGCCTTGATGAAAACCTATTCACTCTGCATCAAAAGTCTTGAAATTGAGCCAAGACCAAACCAAGCCTTTGGAGATGAAGGTCAAATACAGAACAAGATGATCAATTCTAGACCCAGATTTGAAAGTCAGCTGTAAGATTATGTGCCAGGTCAAATAATGATTAGCTGTCCATATGGACTGAAATTTTAGACAGTGGATCCTGCAGGGATAAAGGAAATGTGAGTCTCATACATAGTCTGTGGAGTTTGTCACTGAGAGAGTATTCCAGAATTTGGACAGTTTTTTGGACAAGCATCCTTGATCTAAGAAAGAACGAAACAATCCCTGAAGATAGCAAAGGACGTGGTGACACTCACAGATGAGTTCTCTCTCCTTTGTCTCATGGTGTAGTTTTCCTGGAGTCTACAGTCCAACATATATAAGTAAGTTATGTATCATCCCTGCTTGAAGGAATAGGGGGAAAGGTGAAAGAGAAAATTAAATCCCTCTCTTCAATTGTAGCAGTGGATGGAAACCACCTGTCTTGCCCCAGCCCTGCTGTCTTTTTCCTGGAGGCTAGGAGGCAGGGGAATCAACACTCTAATGCTGTTGGGACTCTCTGATGCAGAAGACAGATTATCAAAATATATATTTAAAGAAGGAAAAGCACAGAGAACCTCTCATTTTACTAATCTACAAACCCTATCATTTCTTGCCAATTCCCTCAGGGGGTGGGGAGGGCTGGAAGCCAGAGGGGTCTCATCACACTGCTCAACAAAGATTTAATAGCAGGGTGCTATGGGGAAGGCTGAGATTACAGAGACTTTGTTATGCTTACAAAACTGAGTAAGAACTAGCATTGTAAATCATCAAAACTAAGCTACACTTAACAGGATAAATGTGTAAAGTGCATTTGGTAATACTCTATGCTTGTTGTTCTGACTCATTTTTCTCCTCTCTCCTGCTAATTTGCAAACTTGAGTTGTCTGTTAAGTGTTCTTTCACATCATTAATGTGAATTGCCTGGGCATAATTGCAGAAAAAACGAAATAGCATTGTATTAGTTCTTAACCCTCTGGTCTACCATAGTATTGGAAGATGAGTGTGGAGACATATGTGTGGCAGTCATTCTGCTATAGTTTTGCGGAACATGTTTGTAGACCAAATACATAAAGCCCTATCCAGGGTTGTGGCTTCTTTATAAATCATCTTCCTGTTTACATTTTTTAGGAAAATAAACTGAACTGATGAATGTTTGTTGTTCATCAGTGTAAAGTAGTATGTCCATTTAATTTTGTTTTAAATGTTATGAAACTTCCTGGAAGCGTCATACAGTTTCTGTGAGATGAAAACTTTTAGACATCTGGAATATCCTTATTATTTGTCCACAGAATTTTTTTAAATGTGACAGTGAGTATACATGTGTCATATGGTTGTGGCAAATTAAAGACTGGTTCATTCCAATGAACAATAAAGTGCTATCACAGCTAGTTCTGTTGGCAGTGGGAATAAGGGAAATGAGCAGTTTACAGAATGAAGCATCGTTTTCATAAAAGCAGATTGAAACTGCTTAGAACTTTTTTTTTGCTGTTTTCTTTATCAAACCATTAGTTGAAATAAATTACATAAAATAAATGTGGTATTTTAACTTTTTAATTCATATTAATTAGGCTTAAGGCATTATAAGTTTTATTTGCATATTTCTATATTAATTTCTGTGTTAATTCATTATTCATACTTTGTTATTAATCATTTATATATTATTAATCTATTTCTATATTAATTAGGCTTAAGGCACCGTAAGTTTTATTTTTCTGTTTCCTTCCATTTTGATCAGTTACTCATTTTGTACCTAAAATATGTCTGTTTTTAGCCTACTTCGTTCTCCAAATCTCCCTAAGCCCTCAAAATGCAATTTCATGGCCGCCATAGATTCCATTATCCAGCCCATCTCTATGCATTTTACTTTTAGACTAGTGATTTCTAAATTTTTTGCCAAAAAATTTAGTATGCACTTTCATAATATATGTATTTACTAACACATTACATAGATACTTATATTATATAACATTCACAAAAACAGAAATCAAAAAATTAGATAAAGATGAAATAAGCAAAATTGAAAAATAATTATATGTTGTTTTGAAGTCCTAGTCTGTGTTTGCTTATTTTGGTAATTCATTTAATGGCTGTTGAAACTGAAACAACACTTCACAAAACCTCCAGAGTTTCCCATGAGGGAAGGTTTCCCATGAGGTTGTTATCAGTGGTATAAGTTCATATTTCTAAGAACTTTCCTGATCATCTCACTTCTATGCATTTGTTTTGACAACTTGCAGTCAACTCTGATGAAACTGTCCCCCTCCCCTTTCCCTTTCATATGGTGGGCGACAAGGAGCTTTTACTAGGCCTGGAAGGGCCAGATTTGCCATTTTCTTGTTGATTACTTGTGCTTGACTATCAATATTCTGCAGTTTTTTTAAAAAGCAGAAAGCTTTTTAAATCAGTTGTCAAAATTTGAGGATTTTGCATGAATTAGATTAGATTAGTTAAAATTAAATATGATGGGCCAGGTATGGTGGCTCACACCTGTAATCCCAGCACTTTGGGAGGCTGAGGCAGGCGGATCACCTGAGGTCAGGAGTTTGAGACCAGCCTGGCCAACATGGTGAAACCCTGTCTCTACCAAAAAAAAAAAGTTTAGCCAGGCATGGTAGCACATGCCTGTAGTCCCAGCTACTCGGGAGGCTGAGGCAGGAGAATTGCTTTGAATCTGGAAGGCAGAAGTTGCAGTGAGAAGAGATGGTGCCACTGTACTCCAGCTTGGGCGACAGAGCAAGACTCGTCTCAAAGAAAAAAGATTAAATGATCTGTAAATCCACTTTGCTGGATGTGGTAGACTGCATTAGTATGAGATGGGATGAAAGGGCAGATAAGCCAGCCCACCCAGCTGCCTGGAGAACTGTTTATCTCCTTGCTACTCAGGAAGGTCTTGTTAGTACCTGGATGGCTATTTCTGATTGGTGTCTGTTCTGATTGGTTTCTAACTATTCAGAATATCCTCTCTCCTGCAGGGTAATGTACCCTGTATTTCAGAGACCACTGTTATTGAATATCACTTATTTCATGAGGTAAAAAACAACTCACCAAATCTCTGTTCCTGTCAGTTTTAGAGAAAGTCATGGGTCTGAGTGTGTCACTTTCTTCAACCGTTAGGGCTCCGACCAAGTTCTTCTATGCAGTCACCAAAGGATCATCTGTAGTTGGCTCTGACTTCTGAACTGTAGGCCGGGTATGCTGCTTTTTCCAGTTTTGGAGGGTCAGTTCAGTCATTACCTAGTATACAAGCTTTGTTATTTTCACATGGATTTTGCTGCAGCAGAATTTTTTGAGTATTCATACCTGGTCTGCCATTCTATTCTTGATATATTTGTTTGTAAAATTCACTACCAAAACATGGATGTAAAATAATTGTTTCTAGATCTGTTATTTTCTCAAAGCTCTTTGAATGCTTGTGGGTATTATAATTGGGATTTGTGAAAGGACAGTCTGTACTGATGAATGTTTCCCAGTATGAGCGATGATCTGTTACATTTATTAACTAAAATGAAAAAGTTTGGATTTTGAAGGGTTACTATAAGAAATCTTTTTCTGTTATTAGGTATTTTTACTTTTAGCCTGCTTGAATAACTTGTGATTCACAAGAAAGCTACTGATTATGAATGGACAGTTCTTGAAGGATGTTCTCTCCAAGAAATAGAAAATAAATGGGTATATTCACTTTAACAAGTAAAACTTAAGTGGAGAATATCTTATATTAGTTATAATTGTGTTCACAAATCACCTGTTCCTTGACCAATTTAGTTTTCAAAAATTAGTCTTTTGAAATGAATAGAATTCAAGAAGAAAATTATCATTATTTATCTGTATATAAGAAAATGTTACCTTTGGATGTCTGCAGAACTACAGAAGTTTTAGATAAATCACTTTGCCTTAGTTGTATAATTAATAATGAATATATAATGATCTAACTGTGTGGTTTCAGGATTCATTTGCCAAAAATTGTAAATAAATTGTCAAGAACACAAACCATGGGAGAATATCTTCAAGAATTTCTACCATGTCCTTGATGGTCATTGATGGTAATGAAAACTGTCAGTTTGTCCCTGTGGAGAAGTGTAAAAATTATAAATGAAGGGCTGTATTTGGGGTGTGGAGACAGTGGGATCTCTTTTGTGGGGAAGATGAATTAAAAGAGGTCCACTCTTTCTTAGGCCCTCTGCAGTTATTGGTCTATCTTGTAAGTGCCAATGTTCAGCTATTTGGATACAGTTGTGTGTACATAAAGGCCCTGCCACATTTAGCCTGTTCTCAAAATGTGAAATTCAACATGATAAAACTTAAGATGTTGATTTTTTTAAACATTTTTGCTTGACTTTACTTATATATTGTTTTCATGTTCTCTACTTAAGATGCTCTTGACCTTTATCTGTTTCCTTTTATAAGGAGTGGGTTACTAAAAAAGCTATTAGCTGTAGACTCTCCACACCCTTTTCTTTGTGGTAAGTCTGTGTCTGGGGATCTTGTCTTTCGGGAATGGTAGCCATGTCACAGAGATCTGTGACCTCTTAATAGGTCTTGGGAGGGGAAGGCAGGAATCATTCTACACTGTGCCTCAGGGCTTAGTTCCTTTAAACTTCAAGGAATTGAACTGGAACTCTTCACTCCTCCTTTCTTTAGGTTTTTCCTTCAGGGGAAATTGATCGATTAGAGGTGATTATTCCACAAACTCTGAACCCTTTCCCCCTCTTTGTTCCAACCGGAGCATCTCAAAGTTTAAAGGGATTGTGTCTCCTGGGTGAATTGTAGAATGAATTTAAGTAGCTTATTGGGCAGAACTCTTTGAACACACATTAAAAGTGCTAAAAAATATATTTGGAATAGAAGAAAATATATGAAGCAAAAGGGTAAAGAAACATTCATTTCAATATAATTATAATGTAATTATATGGGTTATTTTTGAGCAAAAGATTAGCTCTTAGAATATAGAATATAGTGTCATAAGAATCATAGTGTCATAAGTGACTGGGTGCATATATGTCCTCTGTTAAACACAGGAATAGTTTATTAATTTATGGATTTCATTCTTTTTTCTAACTTGAAAAGATATATACCTAATTCTCTTTTGTTTTCTTTGCATTTATAATATATTTGCCTTATGGACACTATTATATTTGAAATATACTTAATACCACATCAATTTAATCTGCCCCCTGCCCTTTTTTTTTTTTTTAAATCTAACTCTTAGACTCTACATACTCATGGAGCAGAATTAGCTCCCCCTGGTGACTAAATAAAAATGTAGACAAGGATGTTTGGGGTGATAAGCTTCATTAACTTCAGCCTTTAAATGCATAATTAATATTAGGATGCGTATAGTAGGCATGTACACTGAACTGTTTTTCAAGTAAAAATTCCAATTAGTCTTGAGAAATGTTCATTTTAATGTCAGCTTATCTATTTAATGAAGACTGATTCATCTTGTGTGGCTTTCTTGAAGTTGTGCCCATTTTGATGACTTCAGAGCTCTTGGTTTTCTGCTGTGGGAGATACTGGAATAGGAGGTAGACATTCAGATCTCCTGTGAACGAGGAACTGGTTATAAAAGCGGAAAATAAAAGTAAGAGCAGCCACCAACTTACCTGTCTCTATTATTCTTACAAAATAGACTTTTATAGAAAAGGTTGTCATTGTTAAAATAATTTAAAAGAAATACACATTTAGAAAAAGCACTATTATACATTGAAGCACTAAGACATATTTTTTGGTTGTACCAACAAAACATTTTTTCATTTAATTTATGAATTATTTAAAGTGTATGTTTTTATTACTCAGATTGCCTTTAAACTTAACTTTCATATAGTCTATTTTGTAAAACTGTTCCCCTCCATAATTAAATTATCAGGTTGACAGACTCTTGAGAATGCTTTTATAATCTTTTTAAAAGGAAATCTGTCAAATCTATTATATACTCACTATTTCTTATACCTAATTTTATTTTTTATGCAAAATATTTGCATTTCACCAGTATTTTAGGCTGGTTATTAAAAAACCATGTCCTGTGGCTGTATGATCTGGTTTAATATTTATATTAAATATTATATATGTATATATATAATCATGCATTTAAAGGGAAAGATTTACAATTTTATGTGAGAGTTCATATTTGAGTTGCTTTTTTGTTCCTCTATTTCTGAATAGTCTTGTACTTTTCTGCCGCTCTCTTTTTGCTTTTCTTCCTTTTCCAAGGTCATAGTTTTCGGGTACAAGCCTTAGTTCATTGATGTGTTCATTTCTTTTGCTTTTCCACCAAAGTGTCTCTGTGTTGGGGGAAAGAATGCCATCTTTTAACCTCAGTTATTTCTCACCATCACCTTCTGTGGCCCGCAGAAACCTAAGCAGAGCTTCTTTTGGTGTTATTGATACTATTTTGTCACTTGGCCTGAAGCAATGATTATGAAGCAGCATAGATAAACACAGCATCCCTCTTCCCCCAGTTAATTTCTGCCTCCTTCCGTTACTGCTAACTTCCTTCTGCAAGCAGTCTGCCTGCCCTTTGCAATTCATTAGTTTCAGTGCCTAGTAAAAGTGCAAAGAACTATGCTTTGCTTTAACTTTTGCTAATGCTCTCTCACAGATGGAGCTTAAGTTAGGGCCTGGCAGCCATACAGTGATAGCTTTCTTCTTAGGAACACCAGACTAAAATACTGACAAGTGCCTAATAACGTAACTATTATTATATTGATTAGATACTGCAGTTCAGCATAATGAAATGTGAACTGTATGAGTGTATGGCACCCTTTCTTGCTACACTAAGAAGATCATCCACAAGTAGTGACGTGAATAGCACCTCCCAGTAGTGTGTTTTCCCATATCACTATCCATCAGCAATTCAGTTCAGTAAACATCTGTCAATCAGGGTTCTACTCTTTGACCATTAAATCCTGGGAATATACGTTCCAGGATATTCTGAGAAATAATTTTGCTGGGGAGCTTGCGGGGGTGGGGTGTCATTAAGGCCACCTTGGCACATCAGGGTCGTTACCTGGAGCACATGATGTCTTGAATGATGAGCAAGAGTTAGCCAGGCCAAGAAAGGGACACCTGAAAAGGGTGTTTCAGGTCAACTGAAGAGAAAGAATAGGAAAGAGATATGAAGCAGCATAGAATCTGCTGGGCAATTTTAAGCTGTAGGAAAATGTGTAAGATGAGAAATTAATGAGAGAATATGAAAGTATTAGTTATTCATTGTTGCATAATAATTATTCCAAAAGTTTTTGACTTAAAGCAACAGCCATGCATTTTGTGAAAGTTTCTATAGGTCAGAAGTTTGGCAGCAGCTTCCCCGGGAGATCCTGATTCAGAGTTTCTTATGATGTTGTCATCAAGGTGTCGATCAGAGCTACAGTTATCTGGTGGCCTGGACAGGGCTGGGGTATCCACTATTTTTTTTCTTTCTCTTTTTTCTTTTTTTGAGATCGAGTCTGGCTCTGTTGCCCAGGCAGGAGTGCAATGGTGCGATCTTGGCTCGCTGCAACCTCCCCTCCCAGATTCAAGTGATTCTCCTGCCTCAGACTCCCGAGTAGCTGGGATTACAGGCATGTGCTTCCACACCCAGCTGATTTTTGTATTTTCAGTAGAGATGGGGTTTTGCCATGTTGGCCAATCTGGTCTCAAACTCCTGACTTCAGGTGATCTGTCCACTTTGGTCTTTCCAAGTGCTGGAATTACAGGTGTGAGCTACCATGCCCGGCCTGGGGTATCCACTTCTGAGCTTAATTGCGTGGCTTCTGCCTGAAGACCTGTCAGGAGGCTTCACTGCAAGGGCCTTTCTGTAGTGTAGCTCAGGACATGGCAATTGACGCTTCCCAAAATAAGTACTCTGAGACAGTCAGACAGAGACAGATAGCAGACAGAGACAGATACCTCAAGATGGGAGCTGCAGTGTCTTTTATGACCTCATCCTGGAAGTGGCATTACACTACTTCTGCCATATTCTACTGGTCACACAGTTCAACTGTAGTGTATGAGAGAGAATTACCCAAAGGTGTGAATACCAGGAGATAGGGATCATTGGAAGCCATGTTGGAGCCAGGTACTGCAATGAACCAGGAAAGGAAGGCAGGATCTGGCAATGGGGACACCATGCCAAGAGCTCAATTTTGATTCTCTGGCCTGCATTTTTCAGACTGCTCTGAGCAGCTTCACAGATACCAGCCAGGTAGAGGTGGAGGTAGGGAGTTGAGTTAGCAAGGATTCTCCATTCCCTGCAACCAGAGCAGCCCAGGATGAATATTCAAGTCAAATTTCATTTGATTTTTGAATTTACAGGTTTAAGAATGTTCAATAATTACTGTTTTAGGCAGGGGGTAACCATCAAATATTTTACGCAGGGGAGTGAAGATATATTCAGATTAGATTCTATTTTGCAGAGTTAGATTGTGGAAGGAACATTGTGGGGAAGGGCTTTGAGATAGGAAGCTCTTGCAATTGTACTAGTAAGAGAAGATGGGATCAGAACCAATGCAGATGGTCATAGGGTGGAGGGGATGGTCAAATTCAATAAATACATAGGAGGTAAAATCATCCAGATGTGGTAATTGATTAATTGTGTTTCTGAATTGCTCAGCTGTCTTTGGTGGCCATCACGGTATACTAGGAACAGTAAGAAGCAGGTTTGGATGGTGGGTTCCCTTTCTGCTTGTGTTAAATCTGAGATACTTTTCCGGGTAGAATTGTTTAAAGCACTAGTTGTGTACTTAGGCCAGAACCAAAAGGTAGACATCAGGCCACTTAGGTACTTTCTCTTTTCTTGAATTGTGGTTTGGTTTTCTTTTTATGACTTGTCTAAGTTTCTCTCTAGCCTTACTCCAATTTTTGTAACACTGTTTCTGATTCAGCTTTTTCTTTCTTTCTTTTTCTTTTTAATAAAGAAGAATCTCTTCTTCTCAGATTGATTACTACTTATAAGGCCTCTTGTAGCTGGGATTGTTGCAGCAAGTGGAAATGACACCCTACAAATCTTGCCTGTAAAAGCAGGATGTATAAAGCATTAAGGCTGGCTAGCTTGTCTTTCAATATGAGGCACTTTGACATACAAGGTTTAATGCCTTATTGAAATCCAGCAAATGGAAGCTAAGAAGGGTGCTTTAGTCTCATAGGATTAGAGCATGTAGGGCTTTCTTTCCTTTTTGAAAAAAATATACTAAGGTCCATCTCCCTGGGAAATCTTATTACTAAGGAATTATTGGTTATGCCCACCTTCCCCTGCAAAGAAAGAAATTACCAGACATTTAATTTTACTGTTCATCGCTTAGAATCTATGGCCATCTCGTGAATCTTAGCAGGCTGATTTTATATCTGATTTTCAGTCTTGCAGTTTCCCATCAGCTCCCTTTGTATTATTTTCATTAAAAATTCCATTAGCTTAAAAAAATCAATGTAATCATTCAGTAGTAATTAATTCTTACCAATCTTCTACAGGAGAAATGAATTAACAAAACTTCAAAATGTAAAATGAGTAAAAAGTGTTGTGTGGTTAATGGGACTGGTAGAAATGTCACTGTAATAGACGGAGGGGCTGACTAAAATGAAAATTGCAGTTCTCCCAAAGCTAGTTGTATGTCCTTAGACAGATTACTTACATGTTTAATCTAAAGTTCTCTTACCTGTAAAGGTGCTACCATTGCCTGCCTTGTACGGTTGTGGCCATTAAATGAGCTGGTAGATGTGTCATCATGGCAAGGTGCTTGGACAGTGAAGGGATGTGATAAACATTCTGCATTATTAGTGTTAGTAGTATTGGTATTATTAAAGAAGATAACGTTTCCTTTAAGAGTAACTCACATGAGTCATATTCCAGATTTGAATGTCTTCCAGAATCCTGAAATATTTTGAAAGAATTAGTATGAGTTATTATTTGGCATTTCATCTTAAAATTCTCCCCTTCTAAAATTCAGAAGGAACTAATGTGTTATTGCTGCTAAGGATAACTGGCCAAATGGAGGAAATGAGAATTAGGTTAATTGCATTTATTACCTTTTTAGGAAGGTCTTGACGTTTAACATTCTTTAAATAAAGAACGTTGTGTTTTGGGAGTAAAGAAGAAAGACCTGTTTCCCAAACCCAGTGAATAAAATTAACATTTTATTCTAGGTTAATTCGATACAAAATATTAAAAATTAAGGCCCTGCTGTGAGTTTTTAGCCTATACTCTGGTATATATAAAAATATATCATGCAATGGATATCACTAAAACATTTTATACTTGTAGCTTATTTATTTAGTAACAGAATTATCTATGCAACTTTTAGCATGGTTTTAAAAGATTTATCTCTAGTTTTATAAATTAGCTCCGAAATTAAAACATACATTAATCTCAGTTTAGTACAATAAAAAGTATTTATACCTCGTTTTTAGTAGGCAAGCATAAGCATCATGGAATTGGTCTAGCTATAATAGATGTTCAGGTGCTCAATAGTTTGGAAAATCATCCGGTCTAAGTGAGGTCATTTAAATATGGGAGAGTTGTAGTTTGTGTTTCCAGGAAAATAGTGCCTAAAGAAATGCATTTGTGTAACAGATGACCATAAAGACAGCTGACTATTTTTGCAATGCACCAAACATATTAAAGCAGCATACTTATTACGTATGTGTTAGTGTGTTTTGCTATATTCACATCTTTTGCTGAACATTATGAGGCCACAAAAGAAATGTGAGTCATGAAACCTGTTGCCTAGAATCTTACTGTGCACTTGAGGAACAAAACACATGTACAGTATTTGACAATGACAGGTATACCTGAAAATGTATGTTGCATATGGCAATACATCATTATATACCAGAATGACTAATATGGGTGGTAACTTCTATGACTCTTCAAAGAAGGGAGAGGCAAGTGTTCATAGGAACTGATAGGAGATGTCCTGTGGAAGAATCTGAAGGTAAACTCTGCCCAGAGTAGTCATTAGGAAATTAAAAGGAAGATGTGGGATAGAAGGGAAAGACAGACATTCTAGGTAGAGAATTGTAGATGGATAAAAAGACTCTGAGTTCAAATTCTGGTATCTCAGAAAATAATTTTGTAAGCATAGAATTCTGTCACAGCATTTGCACACTCAGAATATTGAAGAGTCCTCTTGGGGAATTGTGTGTGTAAAAAGTGCTGTAGGTTTGCACACACAGAAAACGAATATGTAGTCAGTTAGTAACCTGGAAATAATAAAAATCCATTTCACATTAGGTTGTCCAGTGAGCAGCTTAGAGAGAGTCAAGTAGGGTAGAGTTTATGAACAACCGTTAAGAAGAAAGTTAGGTTTGTGGCAGTTTTAGAATATGTAGAATACAAGAATGTGTGGACCACCACATGAAGACTCTTAATTCAACAGAGATATGTTGTGCCTGCCTCCAAGAGAAGATATTTGATAGTATCATCTTTTGCCTTAATGGTTTTGTTGAAATGTCATGAAGTGTCTTCAGATGTAATTTTCATTTAAGTTTTATTCTTACTATGCTATGAGCCTTCGGTGCTTATCAAATGTAAATTTTCTTCAGTGAAGGAAGAAATTCCTAGCACAGCCATTAATAGTTTAATGAAAAGTCTTATTGCTTCTTAAAATTTATATTTTCATGCTGATTGACAATTGTTAATTAGTTAATCCTCTGTGCTCTTGAGGTAGGTCAATATTATCTTCATTTTAAAATGGGAAGATTGAGAAATCAAAAACTTCAGTGAATTTCCTGAACAACCTAATTCTGTATTGACATGGCAAAAACAAATTGAATTTACTCTGATTTTTTTTTTTTTAGTTAACCAAATATTTTTTGTTGAATAATTGACTATCTCAGATATCTGTTCTCTACTGTACAGTTAAAAATCCATTCATACCACGTGGGATTTTGGGCCCCAAAAGTAGATTTGGTCTGTGGCTTAGATGTCAAACGTTGAAAGTAGCATTTGGATAAATTCACAAGCCAAATAATTACGTATAATAGGAAACCCCAAAATAACAACAGCTTGAATTAGAAAAAAGTTTCCTTCTTTTGTAGAATTCTGGAGATATAGCAGTCCAGAGCTGGTCTGGGGACTCAGTGGTTCTTCAGGCATCAAGACGTTTTTCCTTGGTGCTCTGCTTCCTAGCACATGACTGCCATTGTCAAATAGGCTACAGTGCCTGCCAGAGTTCATGCTACCATGTCCTGTTGGAGGTTAGGAAAAGGAGGAAGGTGGAAAAGGGCTAACAGAGGCTTTGCTATCTGAGTTGACTCCCCTTAAACAACCTTCACGTAAGTCCTATAAAGTAACAGCACTCACCTCTCATTTAAATGGAAGCATGGATTTTGAGGTACACAACTGATAGTGTCTCACACAATTAATATATCTGAATGTTTATATTTTACATTATTTTGAAATATTTCATATTGCTTGTGATTTTTTTTCTTCCAATGTCATGTATAATTTAGAGTACTTGCTAAAACATAAGAGCTTTTAAATTTTCAATATGGGCAGACTTTTTTCTCTAGTTGATAACTTATATTCTTTAATTATTCAGCAAATAGCACACCAGATTTTCCCATGGAGAAACTGTTTTGAATCCAGGGAAGAACTGCAGTCTAGGACTCTGTGCTTTATCCACCTTGGTTCTTTGTTTTGAATGTGTCATTACTCCTTGAGGGAAAAATAAGGAAACATATCTTTATTGTAGCGGAAGTGTTTAATATAGCCAAGTCAGGCATCTTATGCATATATGACCCCAGGGAATGTTTGCCCAACCATGACATAGCACATGAAACTTCTGTGTACCCAGTCGACCTCAACACTGTCTTATTTAACCCTAGAAACACCACTTTCCATGAAAGTATTGCAAAATGTCCTCCAATCTATACGTGTCCTTAGAAATGGAGGCCAATTAATGGAAGGCTTGTCGTACACCTGCTTTTGGGATGTGATGTGTCACCTAGGTGCTAGCCTACCACTGCTAGCTTGAGCCATGGAACCGCAGAGGGGTGTGCCTGGGTAAGGGCTGTTGTGTGACCTGCCTGCTTCTTTACTGGTACGTGTATCATATGTCTCAGAATGCTCCCACACACACACCCCTTTCTCTCGCCTCCTTCTCCACAGCCTTGCCCAGCATCTACAAACAAATGCGTAGTGAGAAAAAACTATACTAGGTAATCTATGCAAATGAAACAGCTTATAGAAGCAAGAGCTTTTCCATTGGATTCTGAAGAACAGAAGGTTGGATTGGAAAGCAGAAGAGTGGAGAGACTCTTCAGGTTCATCTGGTCCAACTCCCTTTTATAGAAAGGAAAATTGAGACTCATTGTCACTTAGTGATTTACTGGCTGGGTCATGATTTGGACATTGAACTTCTGACTCCAGGTCCAGTGTTGGTTAGCTACAATTGTTTCATCAAGATGAAATGAAAATGAATCACACCACAAGCCATTACACAAAAGCATATTCTGAATGGAAATAATTGCTTGTTAGGGGTTTGGTACCCTTGTCTTCAGATATAGACTTGTTTGTTCCAGAAGTTGCAGCAGAAAGGTATTTATCTGTAAGCGAATGGACTCTGTAAACATCCCCTCCTTACCCCTGCTCCATCTCTCTGAGTACTTCCCCAGGCCCTAGATGCCACCCTATTCTTTGGGAGCATGCTAAGAGGAAAAGCCTGGTAATTTCTAAGAAGGAAGACTTTCACCTATTAAGGGTTTCTGCCAGCAACGTGAGAGCTACATCATTTTCCTCTGATGGACAGGTCGTGAAGACAGCATCAGGTCACCATTTTGGCATGAAAGCAGACTTTGAGGCTCTCAGAACAGTCCTTGGTGTTTCTGGAAGTCAACTCCATGCAGGGGTGTTGTTCAAAGAGTCAGAAATGATTATCTACTGTCAAGTCTCTTTTTAAAAAAAAACTTAGTTTTTGTGGGTGCTAATAGGGCACATGAGATGTTTTGATATAGGCATGCACTGTGATCAAATTTCAGGCACTTCTGTGCCTTTTGAGTGGAAGGGTACAGAGGGCAGGTGGCTCCTTCTCAGAAGCTTCCTGTCTTTAGTTGTTACACCAGATGCTCTCTGCATGGTCTGAGTCCTTGTCAGTTTTCCTGCTCTACTGGATATTTTTAGATTTCTCTGCTATGTGAGACCCCTTTCCAGATTTAAACACATCTCTAATGTGTCCCCAGTGTATATTCCCAAAACTCTATAAAACGGAGTATAGATATGATGGAAGAAAAAGTAAGTTTCAGATCTGAAGGGCTCATATTTGCTAATTGGAAAAGTTATGGGTGCTTTCAAAATAAAAACAAGTTTATAGACAGTCTTTCTCGTAGAGCTGTTGCATTGTAAGAGAATTAAAATGTAAGTCATAGGCAATGATCATCCACCTTTGTGCTTGCAATGCGCAGGAGAAACAAATATTTCTCACCATTGTTTGATGTTTGCAAATTACTAATATGTATACATCTTTGAGGGTGGGAAAGTATTTGACTGAAGAATCAAAGAGAAGAAGGGAGGAGCAGAAAAGGTTTTCAATATAAGATGTGACTTTTTTCTATCCTTGCTGAAATTAAAGTTGAATATTTGTAAATGTTTTTGAAGAACTTTACTGTTTCTATTAGGTTGGTGCAAAAGTAATTGCGGTTTTCACAAGCGCAATGGCAAAAGCCACTATTCCTTTTGCACCAACCGAATATTATAGTGTGCAAAATTTGTAGTGACTTCTTTATTTAAGTTTGCTTTGGTGACACTTTGTGATCTAATACATCCAAAACATTCAGCTTTTAATAATAAGAGATGGAAAGTGATGCCAACATGAGACTATTGTTTATACACCATTAGATTAAGTATATATTTTCGAAATAACCACTTCTATTATATTGAGTGTGTCTGCCTATCATTATAGTGGTACAATAAAGTACTATATAAATTGTTATAGTTATTTATTGCTAGGTAATGAAAGTTAGTAGTTTCAAAACAAAGCAATTTATTACTGTTACTGCTTTTCAAGATTCTTTGGATTGCTTGGTGGATCTGCTTTTCATGGTGCTGTGGGTTTGCAATGGTCTTACTCACATGGCTGGTGCTGGCTGCACCTGGAAGCTCAGACTGGACTGTCACTGGGGGTTGTGGTTGTCCCTTTTCTAACCAGTCCTCTCCACATGTCTGCTCTGGCTTTCAGAGCCTGGGTCTAGGTTCCAAGAAGGAGTACTCCAGGGTCTAAGCTTTAGTCTCTTGAAACCAGAGCTCAGAAATAACATGATTCCTCTGTGTTCTCTGTTGGTTAAAGTAGGAGTTCCCAGTCAAGCTCAGATTCAAGGGGATGGGAAATAAACTCCACTTTTTGATGGAATAGGAAGGTCACACTGCAGAGGAACACGTGGGATGGCAGTTATTGTTGTGGTCACCTTGGGAAACATAATCTGCCACTGAAATCAGAGTCTCTCTTATTATCATTTCTTTTCTTCCAAGTCTACCATGTAAGTTTAATTGATCTTATGCTTTTAAGTGAGAAATAGGAAGCAAGGACTTATAGAATGTAATTTCTTAAAACTGTAGTCTTTTGTTCCCTTTTAGCATGGGTCACATTTATAGAGTGGTATGTCCTTACATGTCCTAATTCTACTCTCAGATGTCATCAGGAATCTTTATTAAAGAAGCATTAGTCAACTGTAGTGGTTTCTCACCCTGACCGGTATTGAGCAGTCACTATATGAAAGACCTTACAAAAACCTGTTAGGTTTCAAAAAAAAACTTCTTTTTTGAATACAGAATAGTAATTGAGTAGTATTTCAAATATTTGTCTCTTAATGAGAGTACTACATAGTTACCATAATTTTGGATTTTCTAATTCTGTTTGTATTCAGAATTTTTCACAGTTACTTTTTATAACTTATCTTCTTAGCCCATGGAGAATTTTTATTTTAGAGAGTTGTCTTGTTCGCATTTATGTTACTCACTGTCTTTCTCTGCTGCCCTCCTTCATTGGACTTTGTAGTATGAACATGTTGGAAGCAGTTCAGCTTTTGTTTTGTAAAGTTACATGTTAGTATTCTGTATGGTTTCCTTTCCAGACCTCAAGTGGCCCAAGCCCTGGTATATGTTAAGCAAAGGAAAGCTGACTTTTCCTGATAGGGATGAGTCAGTTTCCTTCTGCATCAAGATGTTTATGCACGGGGCAGATGCAGAGGATGACAAACCTGGATCATGTGATCTCCAGATTGTTTTTCTTTGCTGGATTTCCATGTGGGAAGTGGTAGGATCTAGAATTTTGCTTCTACTGCGCCCAGGATGTCCGCTGTCCAAGGTGTATCCATGTTTGTGGTCTGGCTGTTTGGCAAGGAGCCAACGCTGCATTGTTTTGGGGTATGCTCATTCTTTAGAAGAGTAATGTGATCCTACTTGATTAAGTGAAACTGTAGAATGATTTAATTTCACTCTGTGAAGCTATAGGTGTGTTAGTCACAGTTACTACATGTGAACTGCTTCCAATTTTCACAGCATAAGATGGTATTTCCTTCTCCAATGAGTGTTTTATATCACACTAATTCTAATACTAGCCTTTTATCATTATTATTGTTACTGAAAGTACATAGGGCCAGTGTAATCCCTAGGATGGCGTACGATCAAGGAAACCATATAGTTTACCACTTTGATGACCCACTGTTCCATGTTTAAAATAAAAAGTATGTGGGTAAACTGGATATTGAAGACATCCTTAAAGGGGAGCAAAAGTCCTAGGGGTAGAGTGGTGGTCTGCTTCACTTTCTCTTCTGATAGGCAGGGAAGAGGGAAGGATGTATAGTGTAATTGCATCACTTTGTTTGAGCCTTAAATTTGCTTTAGCAATAGCAGCTAGAGAGAGAGATGCCCTAAGGAGCCTAAAGTCTAACCTCAAATTTACTCTGACCCAGTCTACATGCCAAAACACAGGCAGTATGTATCCGAGAGATATTCTGATTGACTGTATGGTTTGGCCCAAGGTTCATTAATTGGCAGAGACCTTTGACTAAGACATCATTTAGAAGAGTTGAGAGATTAAATTGAAAGTACAGTTCAGTGGCTTTCGTGAATTTTGTATTTCTTTGCATGGTTATGTACATTTCTTTCTCTGTGATTTAAAGGAAACTGAAGACTAGTCTGTGCTCTCTGACAATAGTAACTCAATAGTAATTGAGAGAAGCAATTTTTCAGAACAGTGAAAAGAATCTATATAACCAAGCATCAGCACCTTTTCATCTAAAGCAGGTAAATAATTGAATATGTTGCATGTAGTCCAGGACCTGGTATATAGAGAGTCCCCAGTAAATGTTTGATGAATGAGTAAATGAGTCAGTTAGTGAATGTATCTATTAGTAATTCAATCAAAAAGTCTTATGAATTGGAAATATTTTTGTACTAGAATTTCCAAAGATTTATGAAGATTGTTAGAAGATTTATGAAGACTTCGTTTTCAAAAAGGAAATATTTGAATCTCATCTCAATTTTCTTCTTGCAGAAAGTCAGACTAAATAT
Source organism: Callithrix jacchus (assembly GCF_049354715.1). Classification (NCBI taxonomy): domain Eukaryota; kingdom Metazoa; phylum Chordata; class Mammalia; order Primates; family Cebidae; genus Callithrix; species Callithrix jacchus. The sequence goes on along the minus strand of NC_133514.1, from coordinate 68,482,474 downwards.
ATGAATATATTAAAAAGAGATCTTTTGTCTTAGAACTGGTAGAGAAACTGTTGATTTCTTTCTGTTTGTACTGTCTCTCAAGGATCTATTGTCTGTGTCTACTCTGCGGCAGTAGTATAACAGTATGTATTTCATTTAGGCAGAACTTTCATAGTATTACAATATTGTTAACTTCTTAAGTCATACTGCATTTAGTAGTATTCACATTTATTTTCTGTATTTTCTTGTGGTATATATAGTCAAACATTTTCAAAGCACCCCAGCAATGATTTATTTTAATATCTGCATGAGACTAAATAAACAAATGAGAGGATTTAATATGAATTTTTCGTGGATTTGCTGTAACTTGAGTATTGTAAATTGACTTTGTGCAAGCTGTCACAGACCTTCTGATTAGCAAATACTTACTAGAACATCTCTGTTAGCAAAACTGGATTACAAAGTAGAAATGCCAGGTATATGTGCTTATTCTGTTTAGCATTCTCATGAGTTCCTTTACTTATGTCTGGTGTGTTATAGATGTTTTGAAAGAGTACCTACCTTATAGAATGTGGCTCCTGTTTTATGGCCTATTTTAATTCAGTGTGTGTGTGTGTGTGTGTGTGTGTAAAGGGATATGTGTGTGTATAGGAATACACTTGAATAACGTATGGGAAAATGGATAAAGAAATGGTTGCTACTTATAAGGCTTTAAAATTTATGGGGTGACCACACATACACACTTAGCAAATACAGAAAAGTGTAAGACTGTTTTCATTCATTCATACAATACATATTTATTGAGTACCAGCTAATATAATCTACAAGGAACTTAAAACAAATTTATAAGAAAAAAACAGACAATACCATCAAAAAGTGGGCAAAGGATATGACCAGATGCTTCAAAAAAGAAGATATTTATGCAGCCAGGAGACATATGAAAAAAAAGCTCATCATCACTGGTCATTAGAGAAATGCAAATCAAAACCACAATGAGAAACCATCTCAGTTAGAATGGTGATCATTAAAAAGGCAGGAAACAACAGATGCTGGAGAGGATGTGGAGAAATAGGAACACTTTTACACTGTTGGTGGGAGCGTAAATTCATTCAACCATTGTGGAAGACAGTGTGACAAGCCTTCAAGGATCTAGAACCAGAAGTACCATTTGACCCAGCAATCCCATTACTGGGTATATAGCCATAGGATTATAAATCATTCTATAAAGACACATGCACAGGCCAGGGGTGGTGGCTCATACCTGTAATCCCAGCACTTTGGGAGGCTGAGGTGGACAGATCACAAGGTCAGGAGATCGAGACCATCCTGGCTAACAGAGTGAAACCCTTTCTTTACTAAAAATACAAAAAATTAGCTGGGCATGGTGGCATTCGCCTGTAGTCCCAGCTACTTGAGAGGCTGAGGTAGGAAAAGCTCTTGAACCTAGGAGGTGGAGGTTGCAGTAAGCCAAGATTGTGCCACTGCGCTCCAGCCTGGGCAGCAGAGCAAGAGTTCGTTTTAAAAATAAATACATGAAGACACATGCACACATATGTTCATTGCAGCACTATTCACAATAGCAAAGACTTGGAACCAACCCAGATGCTCATCAATGATAGACTGAATAAAGAAAATGTGGCACATATATGCCATAGAATACTATGCAGCCATAAAAAGGATGAGTTCGTGTCCTTTGCATGGTCCTGAATGAAGCTAGAAACCACCATTCTTAGCAGAGTAACACAGGAACAGAAAACCAAACACCGCATGTTCTCACTCATAAGTGGGAGATGAACAGTGAGCACACGTGGACATGGAGGGAAATGTCACACACCGGGGCCTGTTGGGAGTTGAGGGGGTAGGGGAGGGATAGCATTAGGAGAAATACCTAATGTAGATGACAGGTTGGTGGGTGCAGCAAACCACCATGGCGTGTGTATGCTTATGTAACAAACCTGCAGGTTCTGCACATGCATCCCAGAACTTAAAGTATAATAAAAATGAATACTTTTTTTCAAAGAAAGGGTGTTTGTTTAAAGAAAATTTTCTGATTTTCATTCCTGTTCCATATGCATCCACCAATTTCCACAGGTTTAAATCTCAAGACTATCAGCAATGGGGTTCTTTTAGAGTAAATGTGACTGAGTATTTCTGAAGAAACAATCTCAGATCCCAAATCCATAGCAAGTCTAGGCAAATAGTATATATACTGCTTGCATATGTGAAATTCATGCTCAAAATGTACAAAAATATCTCTAGATAGAAGGATTCAAGTGCTATTTGTAGTATTACTAAATAAAAAATATTTACAGAGGTGAGTAGTGGCAGATGATAACTTCTTTTTGAGGAGTTTTACTTTCTTGTACCTAGTGCTCCTGTCAAGTGGGATATTTTCATCATGGATGATAGATCTCCATAATCTATTTTGTAAATTTATAGGAATTAAAGATAAATAAAATATAATCTAAGTAACAAAGTCTAAAATTGACCAGGGCCATTGAAACACAAAGATGGATAAGGAAGCGAATAGAAGGACATTCCTTCAGCTGTTCCCATGTTGTCTATGATTGCACACTGCTTTTAACCAAAATAACAAGGGTTATGATGAAAGTAAACTCTCTTGGGCTTCATATCTGTCAAATTAGCAAAAAATGTGACAATTCTAAGTGTTGCCACAATATAAAGTAATAGACACTGCTGGTGGGAGTGTAAATTGGTAGAACCACTTTGGGAAAATGGTTTGGCATTATATACTAAGTTAAGGATATGTAAACTCTATGATTCAGCAATTTCATATCTCCATACCCTGGAGAAACAGATATGATGGGAGACAGATACAGGTACGTGTGTATTCTTAGCAGCATTGTCTGTGATAGTCAAAACTGAAAGCAAACTAGATGTCCCGTAAACAGAATAAACTGTGCATATTCATATAACATATTATTTTCTTTTAATGTCTTTTATTTATCATTTAAAAAATATGTACTTTTGTTACCTTTGTGGGTCCATAGTAGGTGTATATATTTATGGGTTAACCATGACATATTTTGATATAGGCATGCAATGTATAATAATCACATCAAGGTAAATGGGGTATCCATCACCTTAAGCATGTATCTGTTGTGTTACAGACAATCCAGTTATACCCTTTTAGTTATTTTTAAACGTACATTGAAATTAATTTTGACTGTAGTCATCCTGTTGTGCTAGCAACTACTGGGTCTTAATTCATTCTAACATAATGGCATATTATCAGCAGAGAAAATGAATGAATGATGGCTATCCTCAAGAAGACAAAACCCCTGCAAATGTAGAGTTGACCCAAGAAACAAAAGGACAAAGAATACATACAGTATGAAACCATTCACATCGAGTTCAAAACTAAGCAAAACTAAATTATACTGTCTAGGGTTGTATACATAGGTGGGATAACAATAAAGAAAGAATGAAAAATCACTATCACAGAAGTCAGGTTAGTGCCTACCTTTAGGGTAGAAGGAATGGGTAGTGATGAGGAGAGAGGTATGTGGGGGACTTTTTAGGTGCTGACAGTGTTCTATTTCTATATGAGTATAGTAGTTATATGAGTGTTGTTTATAATAACCAAGTTGTTGCTTTTTTGTATTTTTATGTAGGTATATTTCATCAAGTTTTTAAAAAGAAACTTTATGTGAAAGAGGTAAAGGATGTCAGAGATAGTGTAGAAAGATTTATGCTCAAACCTGCTTCTTAAGATATAAGGCAATTATGCAAGAAATAGACAGATTTGCCACTTCCATTTTTGTTATATTCAAGTGTAATTTGCACATGGTGAAAAACAGAGTTTGCTACTAGTGTCTAGTAATTTAAAAGTGAAAACCTAGAGTTTTTCTAGAGTTATAGAAAAAAAGACCCTAGGCCTTTAGAATCAAATTTTATAACCAATTTGTAGCATAATTATTTTCCCGTGCTTTATGCATCTTTATTGATTGATGCAGTCTCTGAATTATACCTAGAAGCAAATTGACCACAGGATCAGCAGAAAATTAACAGCAGGAAAAAAATAGTATACTTATCTTATCTAGAGAAATGAAGAAATTTTAATGCTTTTATTATTTTAAAATCATCTGTGAATTCCTCTTTAAGAGAAACCCTTAATAGTTCCCCAGTAGTATCAGCATTGCAGAGTATTATCCAGTAATGAAAGAGAATGTTAATAAAATCATTTCTTTTTTATATTGTAATGGATCAAAGTTGCAACTTCAAAATACCAATGATAAAAATGAACCTTTTAAGATTGTAGGTTACTGCTTGCCAAGGATAATATTCATTAACTAGAGTTCATATCTCATACTCTGGATTAAAGAAATTATTTGCAAGCAAGTAAGAAAAAAATCATCTTTAATTTGCTAATCGTAAGGCACTACTTTTTTGAAAAAGTACTGTGTCTTAAAAATGGATTTTTGATTTAAATTACGAGGCAGCCATAAAATATCCTCTGGTAGAGGCTTTGATGGTTTGCTTGAAGGTTGTATTTTTGTATGCAAGAAATTGTGGAAGCACCATTTGCTAAAAATGAATTGCCAAATTGATTTATTTTCTGGGTAAAGCCATACAATACTATTTAAATACCTAAAATATAAAAATGAACACTAACAAAGCAGCCAACGATTCCACAGTAGAGCATAAAATCTCCAAGTGTTGTGAAGAGTATCATAAATACCTATCTTAAGAAGCTCAATTAAAGTTTGGAAATAATAATTTTGTTGTTAAATCTCTAAAGAGCTGCAATAGTGAGATCACCTTGAGGTAGAATCCAGAAAAGCTAGTTTTAAATATTGTACTCCTGGAGCAATGATTGATTGATTCTCTAGTGTAAATTTCTTGGTAATGTCTGTTTAGAGACCTCTAAGAAATTAAGGAGTGTGAGAGAGAGAGAGAGAGAGTGTGTGTGTGTGTGTGTGTGTGTGTACATGTGTAAGCAAGAAAATATGTTAATGCAGCAACAACCCATTGTGGAGCCCTCATCTGGGCGAAAGGTAGAGAAGTGTTTGCTGACAATCTCTATGTCATAGAAGATAACTTATAGTTTTTCTTTAATTGTATGGAATCATACGTATGATTTTTCTTTCTTTATTGATTACAATGATCACTAATCAACAGGGTATCCAGGGCTTTTTGGCTGTATTATGTTCTGTTATCTCCTCTTCTTTATTTACCTTCAACCAAGAAAACAAAAATATTGACTTAGGAATAAAGGCCTAATACATGTGGGAAAACCACTGGTCACTGGCCCCGGAAGTGACCTTGGAGATCATTATATACAGTGGATTCAAACTGTGCTTTGGGGATTTCCAGGGCTTCATACAGTATGAGGAGAGTAGACTGGAGGTGGGGCCCTGGGGGCTGGACCCTGAGGATCCTACCTCGGATTCAGATTGGGTGGTTTTTTTCTTGGACTTCCCCTTAAAGTTTTGTTTGAAGAACAAATAAAAACAGTTTGAAAGCCACTCCTTTAGTAAATAATCCCCTCGTGTCCCACTTTCATGGTTGAATTAATTGCAGTCCAGTAAAGTTGTAGTTTGTTCAAGATTTCACTGCTGGTAGTGGCGGAAGCAACAACAGAAGCCCTGTGTTCATGTCGAATGGGGCTGTTTCTCTGGAAACACTTTGCTTTCCACTATCCTTACCCACCTACTATATTTTGTATTTTTAATGATACATGCCATGATTTACCACCTTACTATCCACTTCTCTGTACTTGAGCACAAGCTACTTTTGTGTCGTGTAAGGGACACAAAAGAAAAGATAGTCGTGACGTTACAAGAAAGCTATGGGAGGATTTAAAAATACCAGTGTTGAGAATAATTTGTTGGAAGTGTCTTTTTTGTGAATATGTGCCATTTTTGTGCCCTGACATTAGGGCAACTCATCTGAAATATAAGTGCTGTGACATGGTACAGATGGTTACTAAGAGGCTCAAATCTCAAAGAATGATGAAATGAAATTAGACATTTTTTCACAGAAAATGTATGAGATTCACCAGAATACAGTTTGTGACATCTCATTCAGCATCACAGTTTGATATGGGATACAGCAAGAAGTAGAAAACTTTGACATGCGCAAGAATTGGTAGACATGCTCAGTTGATTTCATTCAAACCAAAGACTTGCCCTGAGTTTTCCAGGGCTAAAAATAATACCTGGCAGTTTAAGAAAATAGCCTCGGATAACAATTTTTCTTCTGTTTTTTTTCCCCCTCCTAATCTTCCTTGCAATAAATATTCACTAAGTGCCTATTATGAGCCAGATACTGCCAGGGACTAAAGCATTTCTGGTACCAAAAGAAGTTAAAAAGATGATTTTTTTTCCTTGGTGCAATGATGGGAACTTTCAAAGGACTGGATAAGGGTGTCTTAAATCTTGACAACTTTTCAAGCACAGTTGTATCTAGAGAGGTTGTTGATTATCGTATTCTGGAAACTCAGAAATTCTACTCTTTTCTCCAGTTTTCTCAATTGAAAAATAGGAATATCACTTATGGAGGCTTATGGTGTATAAATAATTGCAAATATAGTATGCCAAGGGCTTGATGAGAAGGGTGGCAGATGTCTACAGGGAGTAGAATTGTCTGCAGGATCTGTGGCATTTATTGACTCAGGGATCTTTGGTTGTTTGAATGCAAAACCCAGAGAGCTGACCTGTATTTCTCCTGGTGGAAGATGAGCCTTACAATTCAACTCACTGCTTAGGAGGAAATTTAGCTTCCTGTGAATTAAGTATATGTTGTTGTAATCCTATATCTGAAGCCGAATTTCATTATTTACTCTTATATAGCTGTGGTTAATTCTACTACATTTACCTATGAGTGACAATACCAAGGGATATTCTCAAATAAGATGGCCATATTCAAACATTCTACATGAGGATTTGGGAGGCTTTCCTAAGCCAAAATGCTGACATGGAACATTTATTCATTGTGTTGCATTTAATTGGTATCCTTTCCAACTGAGTGTAGAAATGTTCACTTTAATGTTTACACTTCTGTATGTTTTTACTTTAGATGGAGGGTAAAGTAGAGAAATTGATGTCAGCAGTAGACATCTTTCAATGAGAAGAATTTCACTTGGGTATTATTTATAGCCATATGTGAAAGAAAGAATCTCCCATTTCTTGTCATTCAGTTCTGTCTTGGTAGAATTCTGCACTGGGGCCCCAGTCATTTGGCAGATGTATTAATAGTTTTGGTAACGTGACTAATGCTATCCCTCTGTAACAGTAGTTCCATTACTGGCCTTTCCTCAGGCACCCCACAAAGGTTTATATTTCATCTAAGTCAAATTTTGGGTATCATAAACAAAATGGAGTACAGTGATGGAAATGAATTCATCCATCCATCCATCCATCCATCCATCCATTTATTCATCTTTTCATTCAAGAATGTGGCCTACTATTGACTAGGCATGGTGGCTTATGCCTAAAATCCCAGCACTTTGGGAGGCTAGGTGGGTCTCTACTAAAAATACAAAATATAGCTGGGCATGGTGGTGGGCACCTGTAATCCCAGCTAGGAGGCTGAGGCAGGAGAATCACTTGAACCTAGGAGGCGGAGGTTGCAGTGAGCCAAGATCACACCACTGCATTCCAGCCTGGGTGACAAAGCAAGACTCCATGTCAAAAAAAAATATATGGCCTTCTATGCATCAAACACTGAACTCAGTAGAAATTGCTCTTTAGTTGAAATTTGGTAGCACATAATGGTATCAGCACCTCCCTGTCTACTCATTTGCAGTCAGTACTCTGGGCTCCCAGCGAGGGGCCCAGGAATAAGAGCATAGAATGCGTATTTCACAGGTGTTAGTGCTTGGAATGATTGATGAAATTTAAATTTGGAATAAAACACCCGCTTTCTAAGGTGTTCATAATCACCTAGATAGTCTGATATTAACCCTTAGATCAATTTTGGGAAGTAAAGAGTACGATTTGTCTTTCAGAAGGCTGACAGCTAGGTTAGAAGGTTCTGAATTTTAAGCTGCAGTTCATCTTGATACTGTTACTAATCAAAGCACCTTCTTCAGTTACTGTGGATGCTTATAAACTGCAGACTGCGTGCAGTTCATCAATTTGGCTGCTTTTCCATAGCTGCTATGAAAATTGCAAACAAAATTGCTTTTCATTTTGCTTTGACAGGCAGTTTTAATTTTATTCATCATTTTAGCAAATTGTATAACATTTCAGTTGTGTGCAGCATTGCTTTTTGTCTTCTTTTTGCACTGTATTTATGCCGAAAATATGAAAACAACAATAAAGAAGAGATCAATAATAGCATGTTGTAGTAAAAGGGCTTATTAAAAGGATATTTTCTGCCTGGGTGAAAAACTTTCTCGAACATGTCATAAATAGTTTATAACACACAGAGCTACACTTTTATTGTCTGCAGAAGTTGATTGTCTAGCAAGCCACATTTTTAAAATTAAAAAATAATTTTCCTCCCAATTTTGAATTTCTGTTTCATTTTGTCAGACCTTAACATAGTCTAATTAGACAGTGACTATTTATCTGAAGTCATCCTAAAGACCTAGTAAATCTTGGACACACAAGAGAGTTGGGGGTAAGTAGGGAATGTGTTGGTTAGGGAAAGATGGAAGAAGCACATAAAGATTTATCTGATAACGAAGTATATGCACTTTCATTTTGTAGAAAAATTACTGATACCGTAACAGCCAATGGGTTGGTTTTATGAGTGCTTCCCTAGCTCTTCATTGTAGGTTCAGCATTATGAGAAGCCCTGCAAGCATGCAATAAAAACAGAGCCGACTTCGTGCTCGCCTTCCTCATTGAAGCCTCTTGCACAAGGCAAGTTCTGTTCGCATAATCACTGAGGGCTGGTGGCATGCTCTCTAACCTTGAATGTGAAGGGATTGGGGAGGGAGGAAAGTCCTTTCTGCTAGGGGTTTAAAAGAAAATAATGTTTATTCACAATACTTTTTAGGACATAAAGACTTTTATTTAAGATTTACAAGATTGCTGGTAAGGATGATTCATAACTGAAGTCCAGTTTTCCTTAGGGATTAACCACCATGGTTTGTTTTTTGTTTTTCTAGCATAGCAACTGAATTTCATCATTCATTTTGTCATTTAGCAATAGAAGACAACTTCACCAAAGAAGCTCACAGTACGAGTAAAATTGGAAGTAAATGGAAGCCATATGTTGTTGCTGTAATTTCCAAGGTTAAAAAAAGCTATAGTTTTAGCTATTGCCTTTTATTCTAAGTAGAAGGAAGGTAAAAAATGCTTTTATTATCAATAGCCTTAAGTTTTAGAAAACATATTTATTTTGTTAATGGCAGCATGAGGAGCTCATGACCAAAGTGTTCAGAGCAAGGCTGACGTCTGGCAGTAATCCATTTCTTAACTTATGTACAACTGTGGAGTTATTAATGCTAGTCAGGTTATGTGCAAGGATTCAGGAAAATTCTTTATTCCTCATTGACTCCTGACAGTTATTGTACCTAGGAACTGGGTAACGTGTTCTGAAGTGAGCAATTATGGAAATGTTTACTTCACTGGCTGCATGTAAATGTGTGCAGAGAATGTACCAGAATTTTTCCTTGGGGGTATTTAATTCTCTCCAGGGCAATGAAAATCAAATGATTTCTTTTTTTTTTTTTTCAAAGCTGGGGTTTTTTTTTTAAGTGTTATAATGCAGCTGAATAATGATGAATACAGTAGAGGAAAAGGAGAGGGAAAAAAAAGAGGAAAAGAGAAAGAGTGAGCTACCAACGGATCTGGAAAACAAATTTCCCTATGGAAGCTCAAACCCGAAAGGAAAGAGTTGAGGGTAAAGGTGGACAGAAGGCTAGCACTGTCAGAGACTAAAGTTTGCTGGGGAAAATGATAAAAATGACTACTCTCATATTCTGCAGTAGTACAGTGGTGCTTGTAATACATTTATCTTTGTAAGAACTTAAGCAATTGGCTCAGTATTGTTCACATCAGAGGGCATCACATTTGCTT
>NC_133514.1:68360000-68467500 GCF_049354715.1 Callithrix jacchus | reverse complement strand
AAATTCTTCCTTAGACAGAAGAAGGCAACTTTTCAAAGTGAGGGACCTGGTGGAAACTCTTTGCTGAGAAAAAAAGATAATGAGTCGAGGTGCTTGTTGATATGTGTTAGAGGCTCATGCCAGCCCTCCTGTGAGATTTTGGTTGTACTTTTCCTTAGACAGAGTGCTCGCCCATCCATTACCCAGAAAGAGGTACCAGCTGCTTCCTGCACAAAGCAGGCACGCTGTGGTTAAAGTCATTCTCTGTACGTTTAATGCATTGGAGGAAAGTGTTTTGTACTTAAGCACTTTAAGTATTCACTGAAACACTTGAATCTGGCTCCCTAAAAATTTTAAAAGCTCTTTTATCTCTACTCCACGTGGTGCCTTTCACTTAGAAATCTTCTGTGTTCTTTGCTTGTCCTTGTCAGTCTGGAAAGTGCTTTATTCTTGCTGGATTTTTTAGTTTTGTTTTTCTTATTTGCAGGTGTCCCTGGTAAAGCCCTAAAGGAAAAAAAAGCAGTAGGATTTCTTACTAAAATAATATTTCTATTTTAGGTGTGGCATTTTGTATATAATTTAACTTAATTTTTTTAGGCTTCTGACTAGTCCTTTCAAAAAGATTCCTCTGATGCCCTGTCCCATTTGGGATGCAATATTGTCCTTGGCACGTCTACATTGCCTTTCATTTCCCTGTCCCCACCATGCTCTGCCCCCTCTATGCGTGAGCTCACACTTTATTACCTGTGTGCTTGGCCAGCCGGATGGAGTGCCGCTCTGCAGACTTCCTCTTTCCACACACTGAACTGTGTTATTTCAACACTGGGTCCTGCCTCCACTAAGGCTTGGGTGTGAAGGACCAGCCTGAACTTTGCTCCCTGGTCTAGCGGCCTGATGTGCTGGTGGCAAGCTGCCTGGCTTTCCTGTGGTTCTGATGTGCATGTTTCTTACCTTCCCTCTCCTCACTCCTCTTTGGCCCTCCTCTTCTCCTTCATCTCATCATCTGCCTCCTGCCCAGGTTCAGCCTTCCTACCTGGGTCCAAAGGCATTTGATCCCCGCATTCCCCCAAAAACAGTTTGGGGATCTTTTGGAAGAAATACCAATATACATATTCATAGGTGCTCTGTGTTCTCAATTTTACCTTCCAAACTCTAGAGTTTAGGAAATGGAGCCGAGTTGTTGTTTTTTGGAATCTTTAGATTCTTAAACAGAGTTTTGGTATAGCTCTAAACCAGGAGCAACTTCCTAAAAAAATTACTTCTCTTCTCAGGAAGGCTGAAAGGGTATTTTCAAGAGTCTGAAAAATAGGATCCCATTTTGAACAAAAGGCAAAAACCTTAGCCTGGACGTGAGAAGATTTTTTTTTTTTCTGCTAGTTTTAGGCCAGCAAGATACTAGCAAATGCTAATGATGTACCACCTGTGATTCCTCCTGTTATTTTTGACCACATGCTTTATTCTAGCCACCTGCCTGACAAGATACTCCAAACTGCACTGGGCAGTCAGAAACCTCCTGAAGCCTTTTTAGTAAGACTGTGTATCATCACATTTATGAAAGGAAAAGTTGCATTGCCTGAGCACAGTTTCTGGCTCCACCTTCTAATAGTCACGTGATTTGGGGAAGTTTCTTGACCTCTTTGTGCTTCTGTATCTGTAAAATGGAGCTAATAATAGTTCCCTTCTCTTAGGGTTCCCTTAAGGAGTAAAGGAGATTACGCATGTCAGACACGGTGTGAGTTTGGAACACAGTGTTCAGTGACTGTTAGCCATGAATGTTACTATGTAAAGTGAGTAATTCATGAACTTTTACTGTTTTCCACAGTTCACATTTCCAGTACATACGTTCTGTGGAACAAACTTCATGACTTGTGATTTGGGTCAGCAAACTCAATTTGGGCCAAACTTATACTTTAGCTAGAAAGCAAGACCTTCCCACTTGCCTTCTGTGTGCAGGAATGAGGAGGACATTTCCTCTCTCAAGTCTATTTAGTATTTGTGTTGAATAACAATAACAGGATCAGAGTAGGTTTATGTCAACAATAATTTCCTCACATGTGTTTGAGATCGCTTCTTGCTTTCCTCATTATTTTCTAGTCCTGGTTTTCTTCGAAAAAGTTTCTGCAGATAAAGTACCACGTAAGACGAATGAAGCTATAGGGAGCATAGGAAATTAAATGGCTGTGGAACACTAATTTATATATCTCTGGACTCTTCACCTCAAGTCCATTATTTGTTGATAGAATATAAGAGAAAGTTCACAACTGGGAAATAGAAAATGAGGGCAACACAGGTATAAGGATTGATTTGCTTAGAATGAATATAAGCAAGGAATTGCTAATATGGGTGGAAAGGGGTTTTGTGAGAGAGACTGAGGCAGTATTTAGAAGCCATTGTCTTGAGTCCTTGTATTTAGGTGATTGAATCTATGGTTTATATTATCCTTGACCTGAATACATTTGAAACAAATATATCTGTAGAAGACTGGGAAAACCTCATTCTTCTCCTTGGGACAATATCATTTACTTTTGCTTTTAATTGTTTTACAGAGAAAAGAATTGATCAGAAACAAATAAGGGTGATATCAACATTTACGTGTTATTTTTCTAATTCGACCAAAATCTCACAAGAACTGGATGTGGGCTATATACTGTGCCTTCCTTCTTGGTTTTTTCTCAGAGAAGAAGTCCTTTAGAATCCGCTGGTACTACATGTAGTGCTGGCTCTGACTTGCATGTGTGTCTGGGATTCAGTAAAGGTGTAGACTCTCATGAGGTAATGATTATGGCATCTGAAACAGGAAAAAGGAGGTGCTACAAAGAGACATTAGAAATCTTGTTCTCTCTTTTTTTTATTTTTTACATCCCTTCCCACTCCTGATGAAAACCAAAAAGAGGGTCTATTTCTTTGTAAAAGTGTGTGAGTGTGTGTGCTTAAACAGAATTGTGGTGTGCCTTCAACGACATCACCTTCACGTCCGCCACTTAATGGTGCTGGTGTTTGTGTTATGTGTAGACATTTGAGGCATTTCCCTGGCACTTTCTTCTATTATTTTCAGGGCTGGGAGTGTCTGAGGCAGGACGGCCATCTGTCAAGGCTGGGGAGCAGGGATGAGGGGAAGTCAGCGTCTGGGTGGTGCCTGTAGAGGAGTGTGGAGTGTGACATCCTCCAAGGATCCTTCCAGCTTTGAGCCTGTGATTCTGTGAAATAATTTGGCTCTAATGTAGTGCCAGGGACATTTTTTTGAAAACTAATGTGATATCATATCCTTTATCAATATATCGTATCACTGCAGTTTGTGACATTATGCTGTAAAATGCTAGACCATAAAAGCCTATAATTTATAAGGCTATATTAGGTACTTACTTTATGTATTATAGCCTGATAGCCTTGTAATTCAACATTGCCTATCATTTATTCTATATATAATTCCATGGAGGGTTCTGGTGACATTATAAACCACAAAAGCAGAGCTCAAGTGGTTAGTCATTAGAACCCCAAGATAGAAATACCTCCTATTACATTATTCAGTATTTATTTTTTCCCGTAATGTGAAGTTAAAACACTTGCATATGAAACATTTTCTATTTACATTCCACATCATGGCATTCATACACATGTCAATCAGAAATGCTCTGGTTGAATACCACATCACAACCACACGTAACCTTGTTTTTGTTTGAAATGTATGTTTGTTATACAAGGATGTGTTGTCCATCCCTTTGCAAAACAAGTTTTTCCTCTGGCTGGTTATCAAAGCAGAAATTCTGCTGCTCATTTGTTGTGAAGTTTTTTTGTTGCCTATTAAAGAGAAGCCAAGTACATTTGTTTTTGAATGAATTTTAAATCATTCATACAGAGCTTCATCAACACACAAACCACTGTAGTATTGGTCATGGGCCAAAGGCTGTAGTTACACTAACATATGCTGAAATGCATGAGATCATTACTGTAGAATGCTGTAGTATATTTTTATAAGTTGTCTGAGTGTCCAAATTAATTCCATAATAAGTTTGATTGATGTAATCCTCTTATATAAAGTTGGTTCTTGTTGTATAAACAGTGCCACTCATTCTCCGTTCTTACCTTCTTCCTCACTACTCCTCGCTACCTTCTCTGGGACATTTTGATTATAGAAGCCATGGGTGGTATGACAGATTATGGTAACAGTGGCATATGGTATATTTCATTTGATTTCAGAATTAAAATTAAGCTTTTTCCTCTCCCTTCCCCCACCAGCTTCTCCACAATTTGGGTAGTTTTTCCTTGAGATTTGCAGAGACTAGAAAGTTTAGAAAAAGAGAAAGATAATCCAAAGTTAATAAAATGACTGAGTTATAAAGTACCTGAAGCCAACCTACTGTAAAAAATGACCTGTTTTATGACATCACTTTATAATAACTATTCACAGTGGCGAGCAAGTCTGTAGAGGATCCATGGTTATAGTCATTTATTATTTGTTAAAAGTGGAGGAAAAGAGGAGTTTTTTTTTTTTTTAAAGAAGAGGAAAAATTAGAAGCAGCAAGCTGACTGCTTTTACTTTAAATTACAGTGCAATTTCTTTTCTAGTCAGCAAGTGACTTGAAAGTATTGAAAGATAAACAACCTTAGCAAGGGTTTTGGAGTCTTGCCATATGCTAGGATCTCAATTAAGGAATGAAATTGCAAGACACTCTTCAGTTTTATCACCAGCAAGGCTGGGTTCTGTGGGTCAGTAAAGCAGGCAAGAGTGGCGGCTGTTCGAGGCTTGGGCAGAGCTTATATATAGGGGCATAACTACCTGCATTAGCATTAATGGGACTTAGCAGCGCAAATCTATTCAAATGAAAGAACAGACCCCTAAAAGGGAAAAGTGGTTAGAGAGTGGGGGTTAACTTTACTTGAATCTCCTCTTTGTTGGAAATACTTGTCTCTTTTTCTTTGTCATGTGCTGAGGCATTTACTGATGAGTAAGTAACACGAAAATCAGATATGAAAGAACTTGGATTCTCAGTAGAGGACTGAGATTTTAAGTGCTATTCAAAATACAAGTTGCAGAGAATATTGGAATTACCACGTTTTTGGGTACATGAATAGCGATTCTCTCCGTTTGAGTACTAATTTGCATTGCCTGTGCTGTCATATTTTGCTGTGGCACCATTTTCTCTAAGTATTGCATTATTGACTTAAAAGGTGTCATTTTCCAAATGTGATGGAGGTAAGGAAGTACATTTTCCTTATTTCATAATTTGCACACAGATTGAAGAAGACTTACCATTGTCATGAAATTTGGATATGATGGATCTTGTATTTTAACTGGATTGTGGGTGTAGGGAAATCTACCAATACATTAATTTTAATGGAAGATTGTGGCATCCTTGGAAAATATTTTGAAAGTTAAGTCATGTTAATTTTCTTCCTTATTTCTCTCTTCCTGTTTCTTAAGACCTGATCATCTTTGACTCCTTACTCTTCTGTGCCATCAAGGATAACTGTTAAATCAAGATAATTGTGGCTTTAGTAATGTTTATATTTAGTATGGTGCTTTTCACCTATAAAAGTATACTGCAGATAGTAACTTATCTGATTCAGAGCTGAAACTAAATAACTTAGTGAAATGCTAATTTTCTTTTAGGTGTGTTCCTCCCAGAAAGATAAGGTAAATGACATAAAATACACATACCCATTCTTCCACAGAGCCTTTGGCATTCAAATCTTTGTCAGTACAATGATTTATGCATATTTTACTTAATAGTTGAGGCTCCGGGTTTCACTTTGATGTGACTCCACTGTTGATGTTTAACTTAAAAACCCAAGTTAGATTTATGTAGGTTTTCTTTTCTTTTTTCTTTCTTTTTTTTTTTTTTTTGCCTTAAGCTTAACTTTCTCTTACTTGATGTATATGAAAAACTAGCTGGTTGGTGGTACTAGGAAAGGAAAATAACATTGTTTTAAAGCCAGATTTTGCAGTGGTTAAATGAATAAGGAAAGATCGGAAATTTATAATATCTGATGAGCTTTTGCTCTGAATAAATATATAATGTTTATATTCCCCCTTTCAGACATTCAGATGTAATAGATATACTTTTATTTTTCAGACAGAGTCTTGCTCTGTCACTCAGGCTGGAGTGCAATGACACAATTTTGGCTAACTGCATCCCATTTCCCAGGTTCAAGTATTCTCCTGCCTTAGCCTCCTGAGTACCTGGGATTACAAGTGTGTGCCACCACACTCAGCTAATTTTTGTATTTTTAGTTGAGACGAGGTTTCATCATTTTGGCCAGGCTGGTCTCGAACTCCTATCCTTAGGTGATGCGCCTGCCTTGGTATCCCAAAGTGCTGGGATTACAGGCATGAGCCACTATGCCTGGCCTGATGTACTAGATACATATACTTATTAATGATAATATCCAAACCCATTTAACTTTAAGTTTAGAATTAACCATCACAGATTGTGTTCTTTTTAATTTTTTAAAATTTATTTATTATTATTATACTTTAAGTTCTGAGATACATGTGCAGAATGTGCAGGTTTATTACATAGGTGTATACACTTGCCATGGTGGTTTGCTGCACCCATCAACCTGTCAGCTACATTAGGTATTTCTCCTAATGCTATCCCTCCCCTGCCCCCAATCCCCCGACATGCCCTGGTGTGCCATGTTCCCCTCCCTGTGTCCATGTGTTCTCATTGTTCAGCTCCCATTTATAAGCGAGAACATGCGATGTTTGGTTTTCTATTCTTGTGTTAGTTTGCTGAAAATGATGGTTTTCAGCTTCATCCATGTTCCTGCAAAGGACATGAATTCATCCTTTATTATGGCTGTATAGTATTCTTTTGTATATATGTGTCACATTTTCTTTATCCAGTCTGTCATTGATGGGCATGTGGGTTGGTTTCAAGTCTTTGCTATTGTGAACAGTGCTGCAATAAACATACATGTGCATGTGTCTTTATAGTAGAATGATTTATAATCCTTTGGGTATATACCCAGTAATGGGATCGCTGGGCCAAAATGTAAAATTAAGATAAACTAAATATATCTGTGTTAATAAGACTTCACTAACTTCTTCACAGATATGAAATAGAAAGTGATGTACCCACATTAATGAGGCTTCGGAAGGGGCAGTGTAAAAATGAAGCATAGGATGTGTCTTAAAACTGGTTTAGATTCGTTTCAGGGAGCTCTCTTCCTCGGATTAGGCAGGTAGCATTAATGCATTATGCTCCGATGTTCAGGGAGATGGGACCCCTAAGTACTTCCTTTGCTGTCCAAGTATCCATTCTAAGTGAGCTCTTTCTCTGTCTGTCTCCATGTATTCAGCATTAAAGTGATATTTTACATTGCTTAAAAATTATGTGAGTGTTTGTTGCTGTTGTGTAGGAAGGAAATAAATCAAGGGCTTTTGTGGGATTTAAAGTTCTTCCCAAGAGGAAAGAGCTAATATTAAGACCTTCACAAGTGGGATTAATTTTGTATATCTCTCAGGAGTCTATTGGGTATTATATTTATACATTATAAAATGTGTTTTGATATGCCTTAAATTAATAATTTTCTATCTGCAGGGTGAGCGTGAAGGTAGCACTTTCTGTTTGGGGTGGGCGGAGGGGGAAGAAGGGGAAGGAAAGAGAGAAGCGAGGAAGCCCCTCATTGCTGTGCATAAGAACATGCATGTTATTGGTCTGACATGGATCATTTTCTGTGATGCCCTGAGTAGCCTCACAGGCATAGTTTGCCTGTGTGGTGGCACCAAAAGGAAAATAATCTCTGCTTTTTTCCACAATCACTGTTCAAATTTTACTTTTATAAGTTAGCCCTTAAAAGTAAGCTCTTTTTGCACATGGTGCTGGTGGCTGATTGCCAAACTGTGTGCTTCTCCGCCATCAATAGCAGCTTCCCTGGATGTCTTTTAGCAGATGCTGTCAACTCATCACCTTTCTCTCACTCCCCTCACACTGCCTTCATGGATCACTGCGTATGCTGGTGCTCATGTGTCAAGGGGAAGGGCACAGCTGCAAAAAGGGTCACCCCTGGAGGCCCAAGCTTCCTGTCTCCGTGGTGTAGGCAATCCTGGTCAGTCTAGCCCTGTGACCTGTTTCCCCTTCCTTTCCTTAGATTTGTTTGGCAGGAAAGCCCATTGGCCCCAGTGCAGAACACTAAACCTTGGCTGATGGGGAGAAGGAAAGAGGGAGGGAGCAATCCCTGAAAATGCAGTAGCTTGTCATCATGTGGATACAGTGTGGGTAATCAAATGTATATATTGAAAGTATGATGTGTTTCTTGTTGTCTGGTTAATAATCTTTGTTATCTTAGGAGTAAATGGGTAGGCGTGCTACACATAATGTCATTACCGCATGAGTGGGTGCCCGGATGGCCAATAAATCAAAGTGTAAATATTCTGTGCATTTGTTTTCATTTGTTCGTGAGTTTGCGTTCATCTTAACTACTCAGCCAGCTATAGCTTTAGATTAGAGTGAAACATGCTTATTTGTCCCCTTTTTGTGATGTCCTTGACCTCACCTTCATTTTTTTTAAAATTTTTGCTCCATAAGTTGTGTTGGAAGAAATGTTAAAGTTCATCTTTTTACAAAACCTCAATATGTGATAGAAAGGTTTATTCAAATGCTTGTCATATTCTTGGAAGTTTTATCGCAGCAGGATCCAGTAGCCCCACAAATCGGCAGGAAATCCACTGTAAATTTTTCAGTACCTTGATGATTGAGTGTTTGCACGATAGCAAGGTTTTTTGGCAATATTTTATAGGTTGGATAAGGAATTTGTTTTGAATGAAAGCCCAGCTAAGGTTTGTAAGTTTTTTTCTTTTTCTTCCTTATTTCTGTTCCCCCCCATCCCCTTTGGGGGTGAAACATTTTTTTTCTCTGCACTCTGATGCTTGGTTGAACAGTAGGATATTGAGGTACTTGCCATGCCTGATGGTCATAAAGTTAAATATACAACAACGAGGAAGGAATCAAGGGGACAAGCCATAAGTCCCACAACATACTTTAGGATACTGTAAATATATTCAAATGACAACTCTCCCATCCACTAAACACAACATCTTATTTCATTCTGTAAGCAAGTCTGAAGAATGCCCCAAGAATTTTACATTGAATGTCTGGCGGTATGCAAATATTTCTCCATTATTTCAAAGTACATGCCCACAACTGTATCATAAATATGAATACATTCAGCTATATTGAACTTTGTTACATTTTCCTTCCAATGAGACTATCCGTGTTTCCATTTTGTTGTGTTGGTAGATTCTCCCTTTTTCTGTAATATATAATCTTGGAAAATATTTGTCAATGAAATTTTATTTATATGCCCTTAACCTCTTATAAATATCAGGTGTTTAATTGTATTCAACACTATGGTAATAGTCTGCATTGTTTTTCCTTTTTAAATTATGCTTTAAGTTCTGGGATACATGTGCAGAATATGCAGATTTGTTATAGAGGTACACACGTGCCATGATTGTTTGCCGCACCTATCAACCCATCATCTACATTAGGTATTTCTCTTAATGCTATCCCTCCTGTAACCCATCAACCCATGACAGGCCCTGGTGTTTGATTTTCCCCTACCTGTGTTCATATGTTCTCACTGTTCAACTCGCATTTATGAGTGAGAACATGCAGTGTTTGGTTTTCTGTTCCTGTGTTAGTTTGCTGAGATTGTGATGGTTTCCAGCTTCATCCATGTCCTGCAAAACCCATGAAGTCATCCTTTTTTATGGCTGCATAGTGTTCCATGGCATTTATGTGCCACATTTTCTTTATGCAGTCTATCATTCATGGGCATTTGTGTTGGTTCCAAGTCTTTGCTATTGTGAATAGTGCTGCAATAAACATACATGTGCCTGTGTCTTTAGAGTAGAATGAGTTATGATCCTTTGGGTATATACCCAGTTATGGGATTGCTGGGTCAAATGGTATTTCTGGTTCTAGATCCTTGAGGAATCTCCACACTATTTTCCACAATGGTTGAACAAATTTACACTCCCAACAGTGTAAAAGCGTTTCTATTTATCCACATCTTCTCCAGCATCTGTTGTTTCCTGACTCTTTAATAATCACCATTCTAACTGGCGTGAGATGATATCTCACTGTGGTTTTGATTTGCGTTTCTTTAGTGACTAGTGATGATAAGCTTTTTTTCGTATGTTTGTTGGCCACATAAATGTCTTCTTTTGAAAATTGTGTGTTCATATCCTTTGCCCAGTTATTGATGGGGTCATTTGTTTTTTTTTTCCTTGTAAATTTAAGTTGCTTGTAGATTCTTGATATTAGCCCTTTGTCAGATGGATAGATTGCAAAAATTTTCTCCCATTCTGTTGGCTGCCTGTTCACTCTATCTGATGATAGTTTTAGAAGCTCTTTAGTTTAATTAGATCCTATTTGTCAATTTTGGCTGTTGTTGCTATTGCCTTTGGTGTTTTAGTCATGAAGTCTTTGCCCATGCCTATGTCCTGAATGATATTGCCTAGGTTTTCTTCTAGGGTTTTTATGATTTTAGGTCTTTTGTTTAAGTCTTCAATCCATCTTGAGTTAATTTTTGTATAAGGGGTAAGAAAGGAGTCCAGTTTCCATTTTCTGCATATGGCTATCTACTTTTCCCAATACCAGTTATTAAATAGGGAATCCTTTCCCCATTGCCTATTTTTGTCAGGCTTGTCAAAGATCAGATGGCTGTAGATGTGTGGCATTATTTCTGAGGCCTCTGTTGTGTTCCATTGGTCTATATATCTCTTTTGATACCAGTACCAAGTTGTTTTGGTTACTGTAGCCTTGTAGTATAGTTTGAAGTCAGGTAGGGTGATGCCTCCAGCTTTGTTCTTTTTGCTTAGGATTGTCTTGGCTATGTGGGCTCTTTTTTGGTTCCATTTGAAATTTAAAGTACTTTTTTCTAATTCTGTGAAGAAAGCCAATGGTAGCTTGATGTGGATAGCATTGGATCTATAACTTACTTTGGGCAGTATGGCCTTTTTCACAATATGGATTCTTTCTATCCATGAACATGGAATTTTTTTCCAATTGTTTGTGTCCTCTCTTACTTCCTTGAGCAGTGGTTTGTAGTTCTCCTTGAAGAGATCCTTCACATCCTTGTAAGTTGTATTCCTAGGTATTTTATTCTCTTTGTAGCAATTGTGAATGGGAGTTCACTCGTGATTTGCCCTCTGTTTTTCTTTTATTAGTGTCTAGGAATGCTTGTTATTTTTGCACATTGATTTTGTATCCTGAGACTTTGCTGAAGTTGCTTATCAGTTTAAGGAGGTTTGGGGCTGACACAATGGGGTTTTCTAAATACACAATCATGTCATCTGCAAACAGAGACAATGTGACTTCCTCTCTTCCTGTTTGAGCACCCTTTATTTCTTTCTCTTGCCTGATTGGCATGCCAAGAACTTCCAATACTATGTTGAATAGGAGTGGTGAGAGAGGGCATCTTTATCTTGTGCTGGCTTTCAAAGGGAATGCTTACAGCTTTTGCCTATCCAGTATGATATTGGCTGTGGGTGTGTTGTAAAAAGCTCTTATTATTTTGAGATACGTTCCATTAATACCTAGTTTATTGAGAGTTTTTAGCATGAAGGAGTGCTGATTTTGAAGGCCTTTTCTGCATCTATTGAGATAGTCATGTGGTTTTTGTCATTGGTTCTTTTTGTGTGATGGATTATGTTTATTGATTGTGTATGTTGAACCAGCCTTGCATCCCTGGGATGAAGTTTACTTGATTGTGATGGATAAGCTTTTGACATGCTGCTAGATTTGGTTTGCCGGTATTTTATTGAGGATTTTAGCACTGATGCTTATCATGGATATTGGCCTGAAATTTTCTTTTGTAGTTGTGTCTCTGCCAGGTTTTGATATCAGGATGATGTTGGCCTCATAAAATGAGTTAAGGAGGAGTCCCTCTTTTTCTGTTGTTTGGAATCATTTCAGAAGGAATGGTACCAGCTTCTCTTTGTACCTCTGGTACAATTTGGCTGTGAGTCCATCTGGTTGTGGGCTTTTTTTGATTGGTAGGCTATTAATTACTGCCTCATTTTCAGAACTTGTTATTGGTCTATTCTGGGATTCAACTTCTTTCTGATTTAGTCTTCGGAGGGTGTGTGTGTCCAGGAATTTATCCATTTCTTCTAGATTTTCTAGTTTATTTGTGTACAGATGTTTATAGTATTATCTGATGATAGTTTATATTTCTGTGGAATCAGTGGTGATATCCCCTTTATCATTTTTGTTGTGTCTATTTGATTCTTCTCCTTTTCTTCTTTTTATTAGTCTGGGTAGCTAGCTATTTTGTTAATCTTTTCAAAAAATCAGCTCCTGGATCCATTGACTTTTTGAAGGGTTTTTTTTGTGTCTCTATCTCCTTCTGTTCTGTTCTCTTCTTAGTTATTTCTTGTCTTCTGCTAGCTTTTGAATTTTTTTTGCTCTTTCTTCTCTAGTTCTTTTAATTGTGGTGT
Source organism: Callithrix jacchus (assembly GCF_049354715.1). Classification (NCBI taxonomy): domain Eukaryota; kingdom Metazoa; phylum Chordata; class Mammalia; order Primates; family Cebidae; genus Callithrix; species Callithrix jacchus. Next base: position 68,455,073 of record NC_133514.1, on the reverse strand, counting down.
TAGGGTATTGATTTTAGATCATTCTTGCTTTCTCCTGTGGGCATTTGGTGCTATAAATTTCCCTTTAAACACTGCTTTAGCTGTGTCCCAGAGATTCTGGTACTTGTGTCTTTGTTCTCATTGGTTTCAAAAATTTATTTATTTCTGTCTTAATTTCATTTGTTACCCAGTAGTCATTCAGGAGGAGGTTGTTCAGTTTCCATGTAGTTGTGCGGTTTCGAGTGAGTTTTTTGATCCTTAATTCTAATTTGATTGCACTGTGGTCTGAGAGACTGTTATGATTTCTGTTCTTTTGCATTTGCTGAGAAGTGTTTTACTTCTAATTATGAGGTCAGTTTTAGAATAGTGTGATGTACAGTCTGTCGATTTGGGGTAGAGAGTGATATAGATGTCTATTAGGTCCACTTGGTCCAGAGCTAAGATCAAGTCCTGAATATCCTTGTTAATTTTCTGTCTGTTGATTTGGCTAATATTGACAGTAGGGTGTTAAATTCTCCTACTATGATTGTGTGGGAAGTGAAGTCTCTGTAGATCTCTAAGAACTAGCTTTATGAATCTGGTTGCCTCTGTATTGGGTGCAGATATATCTTGCTGCATTGATTCCTTTACCATCATGTAATGCCCTTCTTTGTCTTTTTTGATCTCTGTTGGTTTAAAGTTTGTTTTATCAGCAACTAGGATTGCAACCCCTGCTTTTTTTTTTGCTTGGTAAATATTCCTCTGTCCCTTTACTTTGAGCCCGTGTGTGTCTTTGCACATGAGACAGGTCTTCTGAATACAGCACACTGATGGGTCTTCACTCTTTATCCAATTTGCCAATCTGTGTCTTTTAATTGGGACATTTAGCCCGTTTACACTTACTTAAGGTTAATATTGTTAAGAGTGAATTTGATTCTGTCATTATAATGCTAGCTGGTTATTTTTCCCGTTAGTTGATGCAGTTTCTTCATAGTGTTGACGGTCTTTACAATGTCATATATTTTTGCAGTGGCTGATACTGGTTGTTCCTTCCCATGTTAGGAGCTCTTGTAAGGCAGGCCTCGTGGTGACAGAATCTCTCAGCCTTTGCTTGTCTGTAAAGGATTTTATTTCTCCTTTGCTTTTGAAGCTTAGTTTGACTGGATATGAAATTCAGGGTTGAAAATTCTTTTCTTTAAGAATGTTGAATATTGGCCCCTGTCCTCTTCCGGCTTGTAGAGTTTCTGCAGAGAGATCCACTGTGAGCCTGGTGGGCTTCCCTTTTTGGGTAACCCGCCCTTTCTTTGTGGCTGCCTTTAACATTTTTTTCTTTATTTCAACCTTGGTGAATCTGACAATTATGTATCTTGGGGTTACTCTTCTGGAGGAGTATCTTGGTGGTGGTCTCTGTATTTCCTAAATTTGAATGTTGGCTTGTTTTGCTAGGTTGGGGAAGTTTTCCCGCGTAATATCCTGAAGAATGTTTTCTAACTTGGTTCTATTCTCCTGGTTACTTTCAGGTACACCAATCAAACGTAGGTGTGGTCTTTTTACATAGTCTTATATTTCTTGGAGGCTGTTTTTGTTCCTTTTCATTTTTTTCTCTCTAATCTTGTCTTCTCACTTTATTTCATTGAGTTGATTTTCACTCCTGATATCCTTTCTTCCACTTGATTGATTTGGCTATTGATACTTGTGTATGTTTCATGAAGTTCTCATGCTTTGTTTTTCAGCTCCATCAGGTCATTTATGTTCTCCAAATGGGTTATTCTAATTAGCAATTCCTGTAACATTATTTCAAGGTTCTTAGCTTCCTTGCATTGGGTTAGAAGATGCTTGGAGGAGTTTGTTATTACCCACCTTCTGAAGCCTACTTCTGTCAAGTTTGTCAAACTCATTCTCTGTCCAGCTTTGTTCCCTTACTGGCGAGGAGTTGTGAGGCTTTGGAGGAGAAGAGGCGTTCTGTGTTTTGGAATTTTCAGCCTTTTTGCTGTGGTTTTTCTTCATCTTTGTGGATTTATCTGCCTTTGGTCCTTGATTTTGGTGACCCTCGGATGGGTGGACTCCTTTTTGTTGATGTTGATGCCATTCCTTTCTATTCGTTTTCCTTTCAACAGTCAGGCCCCTCTGCTACAGGTCTACTGATACTTGCTGGAAGTCCACTCCAGACCCTGTTTTCCTGGGTATCACCAGCAGAGGCTGCAGAACGGCAAAGATTGCTGCCTCTTCCTTCCTCTGCAAGCTTTGTCCTGGGGGTCACCTGGCAGATGCCAGCTGGAGCTCTTCTGTATGAGGTGTCTGTCGACCCCTGGTGGGAGGTGACTCCCCATCTGGAGGCACAAGGGTCAGGGACCCACTTTGGAGGCAATCTCTCCCTTAGCAGAGCTTGAACTTTGTGCTGGGCAGTCTGCTGCTCACTTCAGTGCCGGCAGACAGGGATATTTAAGTCTACTGCAGCTGCACCCACAACCGCCCTTTACCCCGCTGCTCTGTCCAGGGAGATGGGAGTTTTATCTGTAAGTCCCTGACTGGGCCTGCTGCGTTTCTTTCAGAGATGCCCTGCCCAGAGAGGAGGAACCTAGAGAGGCAGTCTGGCTCCAGCGGCTTTGGGGAGCTGTGGAGGGCTCTGCCCAGTTGGAACTTCCCAGTGGCTTTGCTTACACAGTGAGGGGAAAAACGCCTACTCAAGCCTCAGTAATGGCGAACACCCCTGCCCCCGCCAAGCTTAAGTGTCCCAGGTGGGACAAGCTAGTGGATCTTAGCTTCCTGGGCTCTGTGGGGGTGGGATCCGCTGAGCTAGTCCACTCGGCTCCCTGGCTTCAGCCCTCTTTCCGGGGGAGTGAACGGTTTTGTCTCACTGGCGTTCCAGGCGCTACTCGCGAATGAAAACATATCCTGCAGCTGGCTTGGTGTCTGCCCAAACCACCACCCAGTTTGTGCTTGAAACCCAGGGCTCTGGTGGTGTAGGCACCTGAGGGAACCTCCTTGTCTGTGGGTTGGGAAGAGCATGGGTAAAGTGTAGTATCTGGGCTGTATGGCACTGTCGCCCACAGCACAGTCCCTCATAGCTTCCCTTGGCGCAGAGGGAGTTTTCCGACCACTTGCGCTTCCCGGGTGAGACGGCACCCCACCCTGCTTCGGTTCGTCCTCTGTGGGCGGCACCCACTGTGTAACCAGTCCCAGTGAGATGAGCTGGGTGCTTCAGATGGAAATGCAGAAATCATCCGCCTTCTGCGTTGATACCGCTGGGAGCCGCAGACCAGAGCTGTCCCTGGTCCGTCATCTTAACAGTCTGCATTTTATGTAGTTAGGTAAGAGCACAGTAACAACTTACCTGATAGTCAGCTGACTCTGGGAGGATTTGGTCATCAGACCCAGAAGTTAGAAAAGACTGCTGTCTGTTCATGTAACATCTACATAGGAGAGGATCTCCAGTTTCCATTAAACCCAGCTGAAATCATCACCATGACTACTGACTATGTTGGGGGAATTCTTGTGGGTATGCTGGTTCCTTGGTATTCCTTGAATAAGGAAATTCCTTAACAGCAAAAGAACCTCCTCACTCCGGGATCAATCATTCTTATAGTAGAGACTCAGGAGGCCAAATTATCAATACGTCTACACTGTGGAAGAAAGTTCTTCCCTTGCTCTTTGGAAGTGAAGAAAAACAGCCAATAAGGAGAGGTAGATTCCACATTCAAATCTTCCACCATCTCTAAGCTTGCCTGAGCTGTTTAATTTGTTTTGCCTTCAACTTCTTTGTTAGATGATACCTTTGAACTGTTAGGATCCTTTCTGCCCTGAAGTTCTGTGGTTCTACCAAAACTTTAAAAAATTGATTTATTATTAATAATGGAACACTGTGCTTGTCCTAACCCCAAATTAGCCATTATGGACAGGTGGCTGATTTCCTTCCTTCCTTCCTTCCTTCCTCCCTCCCTCCCTCCTTCCCTTCCCTCCCCTCCCCTCCCCTCCCCTCCCCTCCCCTCCCCTCCCCTCCCCTCCCCTCCCCTCCCCTCCCCTCCTTCCTTTAGCTCTTGTTACCCAGGCTGGAGTGCAATGGCACGATCTCAGCTCACCACAACCTCTGCCTCCTGGGTTCAGGCAATTCTCCTGCCTCAGCCTCCTGAGTAGCTGGGATTATAGGCACGCAGCACCATGCCCAGCTAATTTTTTGTATTTTTAGTAGAGACGGGGTTTCACCATGTTGACCAGGATGGTCTCGATCTCTTGACCTCGTGATCCACCCGCCTCAGTCTCCCAAAGTGCTGGGATTACAGATGTGAGCCACTGCGCCCTGGCGGATTTCTTATATTAAGGCCTCCACAAGATGCAACACCATGATTGAAATAAGAAGTAAAACAAGCACTCCTAGCTAATTTTAAAACATGTCTCATGAACAATCCATATATACTAAGTAGTTACAACAAATATTTATATAGTTCTATGTTCTACACTCTAAATACTATGCATACCCTTTTAGTAATCTGATTTAAGTATTATTATGATTACTTTTTTACAGATGGTAAAACTGTGGACCAGAACAGTCAAGTAACTTGTCCAAAGTCACATAAACAGTGAATGATGAAGCTCAGGTTTCAATTTAGGCATCCCGCCTCTAGATTCGATGCCCTTAATGCCTATGCTAGGTTCCTTCTCAAACAGCCATATTTTTCTTTTGCCTTTCTGTTGCTGCTACCGACATTGATGACTGTGAAAAGAAGTTTGACCTTTTAAATATCTGTGTATATGGAATTGGAGTGAGGGAAGTTATCCAGTAGGGCTAGCCTGTTTATATTGTGGCTGTGTATCAAAATTTATTTTCTAGAACGTTCATCTTTTCAAATTAAATGTTACAGAGATTTAAATTTCATTAAGTTGTTTTTTTGTTGTTGTTTTGTTTTTTGTTTTTTTTGAGACCGGGTTTCACTCCTGTTTCCTAGACTGGAGCACAAGGGAGCAATCTTGGCTCACTGCAACCTTTACATCCTGGGTTCAAGTGATTCTCCTGAAGTACAGGTGCATGCCACTGTGCCCAGCTAATTTTTGTATTTTTTGTAGAGACAGGGTTTCACCGTATTGCCCAGGCTGGTCTTGAATTCCTGGACTCAAGTGATCCACCTGCTTCTGCCTCCTGAAGTGCTGGGATTACAGGCATGAGCCACCATGCCTGGCCTAAACTTTATTAAGATTTATGGTATTTCTTAAGTACCTTTCAGAAGGCTAAATTGTGGTCAGTCATTCACAAGTCAGTAAATCAGAAACTGATGTACTCAGATTGCTTTCTTTTCTCTTAAAATTGTTTTTTAATTTTTAACTTTTATGGGTACATAATAGGGATACATGAGATGTTTCGATACAGGCATGCAATGTAAAATTAGCACATCATAAAGAGTGGGGGATCCATCCCCTCAAGCATTCATTGATTGAGTTGCAAACAATCCGATTATACTCTTTGTAAGTTATTTTAAATGTACAGTTAAGTTTTTATTGACTATAGTCACCCTGTTGTGCTGTCAAATACTAGGTCTTATTCATCTTTCTATTTTTTTTGTACCTATGAAGCATCCCCACCTTTCACCCAGACTCTGATAGTACCTTTCCTGGTACCTTTCCCAGACTCCTAGTACCTTTCCCAGCCTCTGATAACCGTCTTTCTACTCTCTATCTCCATGAATTCAATTGTTTTGATTTTTGGCTTCCACGAATAAGTGTGAGCATGAGATGTTTGTCTTTCTGTGCCTGGCTTATTTCACTTAACATATGATCTCCAGTTCCATCCATGGTATTGCAAATGACAGGATCTCATCCTTTATGTCTGAATAGTACTCCATTGCATATACGTACCGCATATTCTTTTCACATTCATCTGTTGATAGACACTTAGGTTGCTTCCAAATCTTAGCTGTTGTCAACAGTGCTGCAGCAAACATAGGAGTGCAGGTATCTCTTTGATTTACTGATTCCTTCCCTCCCCTCCCCTCCCCTCCCCTCCCCTCCCCTCCCCTCCCCTCCCCTCCCCTCCCCTCCCCTCCCCTCCCCTCCCCTCCCCTCCCCTCCCCTCCCTTCCCTTCCCTTCTCTTATCTATATTTTTCCTTTCCTTTCCTTTCCTTTCCTTTTCCTTTTCCTTTTCCTTTTCCTTTCCTTTTCCTTTTCCTTTTCCTTTTTCCTTTCCTTTCCTTTCCTTTCCTTTCCTTTCCTTTCCTTTCCTTTCCTTTCCTTTCCTTTCCTTTCCTTTCCTCTTTCCTTCCTTCTCTTTCTTTCTCTTTCTCTTTCTCTTTCCCTCCCTCCCTCCCTCCCTCCCTCCCTCCCTCCCTCCCTCCCTTCCTTCCTTCCTTCCTTCCTTCCTGTCTTACTCTGTCTGCTTACTGAAGCCTCCACCTCCTGGGTTCAGGTGATTCTCCTGCCTCAGCCTCCCAAGTAGCTGGGATTACAGGCACCTGCCACTGCGCCTAACTAATTTTTATATTTTTTAGTAGAGATGAGTTTTCACCTTTCTTTTGGGTATATGCCCCACAGTGGGATTGCTGGATCATATAATAGCTCTATTTTTAGTTTTTTGAGGAACCCCCAAACCGTTCTTCATAGTTGTTATACCAACAGATTGCTTTCCTTTCAATGCTGGAGAACAGTCCTATTGAAGGAATAGGAGGTGGGAATGAATGAGGAGGATGGATATATAGAGAGCTCTTCAGGTGTCTGAATAAATGTCTGATAGAGTTTCTTAAAGGGAGATCTTAGGACGCTATGAGGGTTCTGATATCAGGCAGAGAGAGAAACTGGGTAACAGTAATTAAGTTCGGTAAAGAGAGCAGGAATGTTTACAATAATTGTATTTATTCTAAAGTCTACCAAAAGCCAGTCCTGAGTCCAAGAAGGGAGAGACAAAGATCTAGTTATCCTCTTTCTTTTTCATCTTTTGTGGCCTCTACTTTTTGTTCCATATTTGTTATTCCCAACAGTCAACCCCTGAACAAATATTTTGAACAAATTATTTGAATTAAGTTAGGTTGCAACTTGTGAGTGTCTGAGATGGGGAATGGAGGATGGTGCTGTTAAGTCACCTAAAATTTAGATTTTTGTTTAATATTTTTAAAAATGTATGTCATGAATAACAGTTGACTTACCAACACAGTTTTAGAAGGAAACCTATTAAAACCTAATAATAATAGTTATGCTTTGTTGCTTAATGAAGCTGTTTATTTTCCCCCTGGTGATACTTGGTTTCCATTATTTTCATCTGGAGGAATGTGCTGTTATTTTCCTGCAGACTTTTTCCTTCCTTTCCTCCTTTCTGCCATACTTGGTGTTTCTCTCTCTGTGTTCTTTTCTTTTTCATGGTGTCTGTATTTTTCCCTCCTCCTTCCTGAAGCTTCTTCTGCTTTTTCCCTCTATTTCACTCTCTTTTCTTTTCTCTCACAAAGTATCTAATCATAGTTCCTTGATTTAGCTAACAAATAAGTAGAGCTTTTGGGCTTTTGTTTAATTAACAATGAAAATTACTGAAAGAAGTAACATAAAAATAAACATGAAGATGTAAATGACACCCCATAAAATTTGGTTTTGAATGAAATTGACAGAGGAATGAGATCTTGACAAAATGTAATTTTTCAAAATTTAAATCACAAAAATTGAACTTGGTAGAAATATTGATCTTAGAAAACTCATAATATGTTTAATATGGACAAAATTGATAAATGAATCAAATTATCATCATATAATTTTAATAACAATCTGATCCCAGTGAAAGTAATTTCAGTGAAACAATTAAAATGGGAAAAAATAGTGTGGTTAATTGTGCCATATAAGAAATTGTTGAAGGAATTTAATCAACTCAGTTGAGTATATTCCAGAAATTTGTTAATGATAAAAATACATCTGTATTGACAAAATTCTGTGTAAAGTGCTTGTATTCAACATTCTAAGACTAAAAATGCTGGAACAAAATGACAGAGTAAAAATACCAGGAATAAATATCCTGATCTGCTCATTTAAATCTCATAGCTCTATAAATTAGGGTAATAGTTTGCAGAAATACAAGAGTAATTGCTGTCCAAAGAGTTTAGGGTGGTAACTGCTTGAACCAGGTACCTGATTTCAATTCATCACAATAATGAAGGTACCACACCTTTTTATGGTATCTATCTGGAAAGAGTAAAACACTTTGGTTATAAAAAGATTTTATTATATGACAAAATTTAGCACGGTTAAATTTCAAATAGTTATACTATCACAGGTATAAGTGTGATATTCTAATGAAAATGCTAATAACCTATTTAATCATTCTTACATATAGGTTAGGAAAGTTACATGGTGAAACCCCATCTCTACTAAAAATACAAAAATTAGCTGGGCATGGTGGCAACTGCCTGTAATCCCAGCTACTTGGGAGGCTGAGGCAGAAGAATCACTGCAACCTGGGAGACGGAGGTTGCAGTGAGCCAAGATTGAGCCACTGCACTCGATCCTGGGCCACAAGAGTGAAACTCGGTCTCAAAAAAAAGAGAACGAAAGTTATTGACCTAACATTTTTTTTCCATCAATCAGAGTAACTGTGATAATATATCTTGATCATGGTCTGAATCAATGGTTTGAAGAATGGATGAAATTAGTGTCTCCCATATGTCAGGCACTGATAGCTAAATTTAAATATCTAAGTTACCTTCTAATTCTGGATGCTTTAATAAACTTTTGTCCTGGGGCTCAATGAGACTCATTCTGACCTTGGTTTTGATTAAGAGATTTGAAATTTGTGAGAAGATAGTCTTGAAATCTAAAACAGTGCCTAGCTACTAGTGGTTTATTGAGACTAGTGGTTTATCGAGAGTGGTCCCAGCCAATAATTACAAAACAGAAAAGGAGGTATTTCACTGGCTACTTCTGGTACTCTCTGCTCTGTCCTGCTTCACAGTTACTCACCAGTGTATCTAAGTTGATGTTCAGGGAAAGTTTGCAATAGGGCAAAGCTGCTTCTTGGCGGTGTCTTCATTCTGTTCCTCAGCCCTTTTCTACCTCCTAATTATCTCTAAAGCTCTCTTGGCTTATCAGGTGCTCACACCATCCCAGACTTACCCTGGGATATCCTTTAAGACATCCCTCACCTGACAGGTGTAAGTGACCCCTTATTCTTAACCCACTGCACCAGACAGCACTCCTGTCTCTTTAATGTGATCCATTTTAGCCAGGTATTGACACTGTGGCCTTATTTCTCCTTGTATTTATTTGCCATATCAAAAAACTTACCACTTTATTATTTTGATAATTTGTTTATTGCTTTTCTTACACATGAGTTTCATGAGGGCAGAGATTATTTTTCTCTCTGATCATAGTAGATGATCAGTAAATGCTTATAGAATGACAAAATGAATTCCCACTTAGAGCAAATTCATCCTAAGATGTGAATAGCCAACATAGTTAATATTCCCAGATGTTTTTGCACTTTCAAAACAAAAGGTCTACTTCGAAAAAATAATTTGTGTAGTGTAACAAAATGGAAAAAAATCATTCAAGTACTGTGGGGAAAGATATTTTGTGGTACAGGAATTTCTATAAAAGAGTGCTATACCATGTGAATGTAAAACCCCAGGAAAACTTATCTGCCTTAAATTGTTGCTGTTTTCAAAAAGAAAATCATCCTATTTTGAACTCACCAGTTCTCTATAATTTTCTGATACTTTCTTTTGGAAGGGCCACGCAAGATTCCCACAGTATGGGGGTAAAGAAAGACGACATAAGATATAAGTGATAAAGGGATATAAGTGATTGTTTACATGTACGGTATAGGGACTTCTTGTACTGTCTGTCCTTTATAAGGCAAAAGCTATTGTCTATTGTGCTACTGTCTCTTAATTATTGGTTTACTTAACTAAGGGTTTTATAACCCTAGTAAAAACTTAAGAGTTTTAGGATGTTTGGTCTGTTGCTGCCTTGTTTAAAAACTCCTGGCTCCTTTTCTTTAACGCTGATGAGGTAAAATGCCTGAGTCCTTCCGCATAGCAGGGGGTTGGTAATAAGTTATGGTTAGACTCAGCAACTCTGGGCATTGCTTAAATATATAGAACTTTGAGCAGAGCCACTTTCCTTTAAGCACATTCCATGGAGACAAGCTTAATAGGGTTCCATCTGGCTGGGGAAGCCACCGTTTCTGAGACTGGACAGCCTCTGCTCAATCTCTTCATTGAGTGGCTTTTAAAAATAAATAAATAAAAAGCATATGCACAGAGAGAGAAAATAGAGGAGAGAAGGGAGAGAAGGAAAAAGAGGATAGAAAGTGAAAGGGGGAGAGGAGGAGGAAATGAAATCAGTTCTTTTGGTTTTTTGTTTTTCTTCCTAATTATTCATAAGTGTAGGAAAATAAGATATTTGTTGTGATAGAGAACTTGGGACAATGGACTCATTGACTGAGTAGACAAACCCTTTTTAGGTTCCTGCAATGTGCGAAGTATGCTATGTGACAAGGATGGCAAATAGCATGAAATTATAAAATTGAGCAGGGAATCAGTCTCATTAACTGCAGAGAGTATGGGGTACTCTAGGAATAAGAAGGAAGATGAGTTCAGAATCAAGTTCAAGCACTGAGTTTTAAAGCTCATCCCCTAGCTCTTGCTAATCAAACAGGTCAGGTGTTTAGTTAGGTCTAAAATGTATTAACCCACTTGCCCCTAGTGTCTCTGCTTTGTTAGTAACTGGAGGTGCTCTGATGCAGATAACATTGGCCAAACTGAGGAGGACTCTGGACATGAATTCCCAGAGATGCAAATTTCCTCTCAGACCCTCCTATTCATACTTAACCGCCGCACTGTAGCACTGCAGTAACACTCTGGAAGCCTGGAAACTGACAGGCAAAAGCAGAGAAGGAGCTTGCTTTACGAAGTCTCCTCAAGAAAAGGTTTCCAGGTTTTTGTATTGTACTCTGTTGAAGTTGTGCCTTAATTTTAAAAAAGATATCCATTATTTATCGAGTAACAGTTACGTTTTAGTTGAACTCTGATGACCTGTATTTTCCTTCTCGTGTTCCTTATGTGGTTTTAGTTTCCACGTGCATCAGTATTTTCATTTGTACCTATGACTCTCCTGGGGATTTTGAAGATTGAAGAGATAACATAACGCTGAGAAAATATTCCGAGCACCTAAGAGTGCAGTAAGAATACATAAGACACTTGAGTAACTATGATAGTAGGAAATCCACTGCTTTTTTGGAGTAACATGCCAAAAAGTATAAAGTTTCATGTGGTTTTGTGAATAATACTGTATTGTTACTATTACTAGCATGGTAAGTAAGCAGTATTACCATGTGCTATACAATACGTATATTTTTCCATTGACGTTTTAAGAGAAATCTGTGAGGTTGAAACATGTTTTCCAGATGAAGATGCTGAGGTTCTGAAGAAAAGGATAAATAACTTGCTTAAGGTTTTCTTCCTCCACATCCCATGCTCTGACCTTCTACCCACCCTTTCCTTCCTTCCGTCCTTTTCTTCCTTCTCTTTCTTTCTTCCCTTCCCTTCTTCTCCTTCCTCCCCTCCCTCTCTCCCTTCCTCCTCTCCCTCCCTCCCTCCCACTCTCCCTCCCTCTTCCTCCTCCTCCTCCTCCTTCTTTTTCTTCTTCCTCTCTCTCTCTCTCTCTCTCCTTTTGACATAGAGTCTCGCCTTGTCACCTAGGCTGGAGTGCAGTGGCGCGATCTCGGCTCACTGAAACCTCTGCCTCCTGGGTTCAAGTGATTCTTTTACGTCAGCCTCCTGAGTAGCTGGGACTACAGGTGCATGACACCACGCATGGCTGATTTTTTGTATCTGTAGTAGAGACGGGGTTTCACTGTGTTGGTCAGGCTGGTCTCAAACTCCTGATCTCGTGATCCGCCTGCCTTGGCCTCCCGAAGTGCTGGGATTACAGGTGTCAGCCACCATGTCTGGCCCCACCCATACTTTATAGTCCCATTTTATGTTGCTACCTGTCTTTTTTTATGCTGACCACATTTCCAGAAATGCACTAAACTTCCAACCTTAGCTTATGTAATTCTTTTTTTTTTTTTGAGACAGAGTTTCTGTTCTTTTTACCCAGGCCGGAGTGCAATGGCACAATCTCGGATCACTGCAATCTCCGCCTCCTGGGTTCAGGCAATTCTCCTGCCTCAGCCTCCTGAGTAGCTGGGATTACAGGCTCGCGCCACCATGCCCAGCTAATTTTTTTGTATTTTTAGTAGAGATGGGGTTTCACCATGTTGACCAGGATGGTCTCGATCTCTTGACCTCGTGATCCACCCACCTCGGCCTCCCAAAGTGCTGGGATTACAGGCATGAGCCACCGTGCCCGGCCCACTTACGTAATTCTTCTGGCCAACCTTAGGAGAGGTAGGCATTGCTTTTATTTATTTATTTTGCTTTGTTTTGCTTTAGCATTTTTTCTATGAAACATGGGGGCACCTAGTGAATAAGTGAAAGAAGTGGGATTTGAATCCAGGATGTGTCTGAATCAGAACACCCTGGCATTTACTATTATATTACATTGTCTTGGAAACAAATCAGTTAAGCTCAGAAGCTCTCAGAGTTTCCCAAGGCTGTTTGAGTGAATGTCAGAGTCCTTTATGCATCTTATACTCCCTACGTAATTTGCCTGTGCAGAATCTTGTAGCTTTCTCTCCCCCAACTTCCCCTGTTTGCTCTGCTGGCCCCACTTGCTCTCTATTCCTTGAACTGACCAAACACTTTTCCCTCCGTGGCCTGTCCTCATGCTGTGCTTTCGGTCTAGAGTCAATCTCCGCCTTGCCTCTTTTTCTTCCTCTCAGCTTTAAGGGTTGTTCCCTCTGGGAGGACTTCCCTGAGCCCCATAGATGTGTTCACTACCACATTCTCTGTGAACAGCTGTTGGGTGATGTCTGTCTTCTCACTATCTCGTAAGCTCCATAAAGTCTGAAATACCATTGATGGCTCTGTTCCCAGTGCCTGGCATGGTAGGCACTTGACAAATCTTGATTGCACAATGTGTAGAAGGAATAAATAGTCTTGAAATTCTAGTTCACCTGGACCCTGACTCTACCCTCCTGTTGCTGTTTTCGTTTTCCACTCTACTCCCTTCAGTTCTCTTCTTACCTCTGCTCCTGGAAGTTTATGCCCGTGGTGCCCTCTCCAACTACTTTGGAGATGAACTAATCTGATCCCCAGCTAGATATTAACCTCTTGAGTGCATCACAGCATACGTATTTGTTGGATTGAAGCAAATTGATACCATAACTCAGTCTTAAGAAGGTTTATTTCACAAGGGTCACAAGAATTGAATCAAAGGGCTACTTCAAAAGTTTCCTTTTTGCTAAATTACAAATCCAAACTTGGCCAAGACTGTACCTAGAATGGGCCAATTTAAAATAAGCTCATGATTTGATCCTACTCCAGGTGAGGAGTAACCTGCCTTTCACGCATCCCTCCTGTTACCTAGGCCGGGTAAAAAGATTAAAACAAAAAGACTAGCTTTCTCTTTTTGGTGTGAACTTTCTTAGCTGCTATGATGTTGAAAGTAGCTCAGGAATGGAGAGCTCAGGCACTGACGTCTAACTACGTGGGTTTGAATCTTCCACTACTTATGGACTCCGTGTTCTTAGGCACATATTAGGTCTTGGTTCTTTTGTCTATGAGAGCTCATGGGCTTTTGTGTAGTGTAAATGACATGACATAAGCATGTAGCGGGTGCCTGGCACATTGTCATTACTCAATAGATGATAGCTATTATTTTTATTATTTTATACCTAAGTTATGCTGTGTTTTTGCAAAACATTTTCACTTACCCTATTGTGGCCAATGGATAGGCAGCTCATAGGAAACCCACCTAAGTGGTCTTTTATAAATAGAGAGGCCACATATCTCCCATGTCATTTTTGCTGGTCTAGTTATCAGTCTTTAATCTCTTGTTTTCTTCAGAAAAATCCATAGCATTATAGAAAAGAAGATACAAGAGCTGGTAGGTCAACAAGCCCATCTCTCACTGGCATGGGCTTCTCTCCTTCTGGTCTATTTCCAGTATTGTTTCAGTTAAAGTTAAAATTCCCTCCAGCATCTCAGCTTCCGACACATTTCTTGGGAAGCTGTTCTTTTAACATATTGCCATTAGGAATTTTTTCTTGATATAAAACCTGAATTTTCCTTTGCTTAATTTAATCCCTCTTCACATACACCTCGGACCTCTTTAAATAATTCTTTTCCCTCCCTGCCATTTGCACCTTTCAGTTACTTGTAGAGAGTTGTCATAGCTCCCTTTGGGCCTAATCCTATCACTGTGATTCATGTTGGGCAAGCTGTACATTTTGTAATAGTCTATGGGCATATTCTAAGAATGCTCTCTTGCTGGAATAAAAGCAATTCTCCAGTGGTATTATCCAAACCTTATCATCAATAACAGCTACTAAATGTGAAACAAAGCAAGTGACTTTTTTCTGAAAGCAAAGAAGGTAATGAACAGGAAGTGGTGTTTACCTTTTAATATTATTATTCTTATCAATTATGAGAGTACCTCTTGTTATCAATAATGTAGTATAGAACTCTCTTTATTTAATATATAGTCTATACATCCAGAAGGGAATACTGCATGTACAACTCCAAATGCCAGATAAACCAAAAGAAGTTTTCGTTTTTAAATGTGAAGAGTGTGTATGTCTGTCTGCATGTGTGTGCATGCATGTGCATGTGTGTCTGTGCATCTGGTTTTCCAGGAGTTTGTACAGAATATTGAAGGAGAAAAAAAGAAAACTAAATTGAAGAGACATGGGAAAGTTGTTCAGCTTCACCTATCATAACGGGATATGGACCTCTTCCCAAGACTTGAAAGCCACAACTCTACCTTTATATCTCTTCCAGTCAGTAAGGCGGAGGTATAAACAATTTGAAAATATGGATTTCATGCTCTACAAGCATCTCTGACAAATTGGAAAGTGAGGAGGAGGTTCCATGACCTGCGAGTACAGGAGGCAATTATTTTCTGTTTTCCTATTGCCTTTAGGTGCTCCATGTAGCCACTGACAGGCAGAAACGAACAGGGAATATCCCTTATGAATGGATTTCTTACTCTTAGGCAGTTCACCTAGAGACAGTCCTGGAATATTAGAACTTCATGGATAGGAAACAGCGTAGAAATCTAATCCCTTATGAACTTACCAAAAAAGGAAATGAAGGTTCACAGACAGTAAGTTATGTATTTAAGGTCAAATAAAAAGTTGAAGCAGACATGTTGTTTGAGCCCAGGCTTCTTTTCCTGGTTGTTTGCGGTGGGGGAGGGGGTGGGTTCTCATTACAAAGTCTCACTCCCAGCTTGATATTTACATTAAACCCAATAGTGCATCATGACTAGTAAATTGAAAAAATAGATTGAAATGGGTATGAACTCAGTGTTCCATTCTAAAATAAATCTTTTTAATCATTGCAATTTGTGAGTTACAGGAAGGAACTTAGATGTTACTTTAGTTGACGATCGTTTCCATTTTCCTCAAAGCAATAGAAGTGTTCCTAAAATTGTGAGTCCATCGTATTTACCCAGGGAGGCCCATCCTGCCCTGCTACCCCAATAATCTACTGTAGTCTCCCCTTTAGCCTTGTTTCCTACTAGACTGTTCTCATCTCTGCCTTTCCTTGTACTTTTGACTTCACCAAGAATGTTCCTTGCTTTTAAACTGCATCTGTGGTGCCTTTACTGAAGTATTTTTTTGCTGGGGCCTTCTTCAGAACTCAGTCCAATGACATGCTCAGTAAATCTGGACCATTTAACCACCTATCCTCCTGTGAGATGCTCTACACCTTGTTCTGCCATAATGAAGTCAGTTTTTTTTTCTGTCAGCTGCACACACACTTGTATTTCTGACCCAACACTGTTCTCCTTCCTAGCTCTGTTCCTGTCTTTCTTCCTTAGAGTGTCCCATTTCCTCAAAAAGGACTGCAGACTGAGTCTTTTCAGAATTATCTGGCCTCTGGGATCCCTTTCCTGCACTTCACTACTGTAGGGGGCCTCTTTTCAAGCCTTAAAGTCTTGAGGGTAGAATCAGAAACTCTACTTCTGTCACAAACCCATCTGAAATGCTCCATTTTGAATACAACTGCATACTCCAACCTGACATAACCTCTCTCTCCTTGGAATTGTCACTGCTCTTCTTTTAAGGCATTTATGCTTTCGGTTGCATCATACTTGCACATGTTTTATAACTGCTTAATTAAAAATAAATTGTGGTAAAGTATACATAACTTAAAATTTTGCATATCCAAATCATTTTTAAGTGAAGTACAAGGAAAGGCAGAAATGAGAACAGTCTAATAGGAAACGAGGCTAGAAGGGGAGAACACAGTAGATTATTGGGGTAGCAGGGAAGGATGGGCCTCTCATAGTTTTAGGAACACTTCTGTTGCTTTGAGGAAAATGGAATTGATCATTCACATCATTTGTGCAGCTAATCTCCAGAACTCCTTTCATCTTGCAAAACTGAATCTCTGTACTCATTAAACAGTCCCATACCCCTCTCTCCCCAGCCCCTGGCAAATACCGTTCTGTGTTCTATCTCTATGAATTTTACTACTCTAGGTACCTCATATAAGTGGAATCATACAGTATTTGTCTATTCATATTGGCAGTTTCCACTTAGTACAATGCCTTCAAGGTTCATCTATGTGACAGTATTTCCTTCTTCTTTAATGCTGAGTAATATCCCATTGTATGTATATACCACATTTTATTTATCCATTCATCTAATATATACTACATTTTATTTGTCCATTCATCCATCATGATTCATGATGGAAAGTTGCTCCTACCTCTTGGCTGTTGTGAACTATACTGCAGTGAACATGGATGTACACATACCTCTTTGAGACTCTGCTTTCATTTCTTTTGGGTATATGCCCAGGAGTGGCAATCCTGGGTTATATATTTAACTCTTCTAAATTGTGAGCTGATACTATGCTATGAGACTTGAGATCAATGACTGGGTCATTTTCATCTTCATATCTTTTTCTTTTTAAGACAGAGTCTTGCTCTGTCACCCAGGCTGGAGTGCAGTGGTGTGATCTCCGCTCACTGCCACCTCCGCCTCCTGGGTTCAAACGATTCTCCTGCCTCAGCCTCCTGAGTAGCTGGGATTACAGGTACCTGCCACCATGCCAGGCAAATTTTTTGTATTTTTAGTAGAGATGTGGTTTCACCATGTTGTCGAGGCTGGTTTTGAACTCCCCAGCTCAGGCAGTTCACCTGCCTTGGCCTCCCAAAGTTCTGGGATTATAGGCATGAGCCCCTGTGCCTGGCCCATCTTCCTATTTTTCTTCTTAGCCTCCATCACAGTGGCTCATCATGGTAGGCACTCAGCAGGTGTTTGTTGGATAAGCAAATCGATAAATCAGTGAAGCAGATGTGTTATAATATTGAATGTAACTGACTTGTGTAGATCAAAATATTTACTTTGTTTATATCAGAAATCAAATATCAGGGCAAGAATATATCAGAAATTACATTCAGTTACTAAATATCTGAAAAATGAGAACCCAAGAGCACTTTATGCATTCTTATGTAGTGATTATATTAGTAGTTTTGTGAAAGGTGGTTGCAGTTTTATATACATTTGAAGGAAAAAAGTTAAACTTTCCACCTTCCTTTTTACTTTGCATGTAAAGTATTAAGAAGTATAACCTATTACCTACTAAAATTCCCAGTTGTTTCCAGAATAGTGAAAGTAACTGTTAACAATAATAATTGTAAAAATGTAAAGTAATCTCAAACAGGTTCATGTTTTGTGTAATGATCAGATAACATGAGTAAAAGCAGCAATTATGTGTTTCGGGCCCACACTGGAGGCGGAAAACCAGAAAAGCATATACTACAACTGCATATTACTAAAAAGGCAGCGCTTTATATTTACTTTGCACTTAAAAGTTTGAATGATCTAGGTAATAGAAATAAATACCCATGCTTTGGAATACATTAAAATTGCACATACAGTAAGACAAATTGCTATTTTATAGCCTTTCCACAATGTAGCAGATTTGTACTTCTGGCTTAACTCATGATAAATTTGCATAACATTTACTGGGGGTTTTCACTGTGCTAGTGCATTTCTTTCAAACTCTTTCTTAGGAGTGGCACCATTCCATTATAGAAGTCCAGGGGTCTGCATATGAAAAGAAAGGTGGGGAGAAGAAATCTAGGGACAAAGATCTGTAATCAAACAAGCTACATAAACTTCAGCAGAAAACAGTGGGTATCAAATAAAAATCAGAGAGGACAGGTCCATTTTTACAGTGGGCTGGTCCCATGGATAACAGGCCCATTCCCTGTTCTTACCTTGCTTACTCCTTCTATGTCTAGGAATGCTCAGGAACTCACATCCTGTACTACTCCATATTCATTCTGGTTATGTTTACAGAAGGTACCTTTATCTGGTAAATTACCAGGGAGAAGGACTTTGTAAATCAGCCACAACCACAAATCAACCAGCATCTGCAAAGAAGAAACTTAATTGATTTTTAAAGATATTAGGCTATAGATAAGTGAGAATTTGATTTAAAATCAAAATTATGGACAGCTATCCTAGATAGTAGCTGATATGTTGTTATTTTATTGCTAGGGAATATGTTTTCTACCTGGTTGATGTAGTTTGGCCCTATCAAGATGGGACTGAAATATGTTAATTTAGGAGTACACATGCTTCTGTCTTTAAGGCCAAAACAGTACATACCAGTGAATAAATCCTTTGTGATGCGTTTACCTTGCTTCATTGATTTTTATTGTATGGTGCATCCAGCCTTTACTGTCCCACAATTATTCCCCAGTATCCATATCTGCTGGTGAAGTTGCTATAGAGCCTAGAGCCCAAAATGAAAAGACTTTGTTACTATTATAGGACTTTAGGCAAAGAACTTAATTTCTCTGGGCTGAATAACAACGTGCTGGACAAGTTGGTTTCTGATGCTGCTGCCAGCTGTAAAATTGTGCTTTTCTCTGTGACAGCATCATACCTTGTTCATGGCAAGTAAGACTACCGCAGAGTCAAAGTAACTGAAGAGTTGGGCAAGTATTTGAGTTCATAACACGTAAAAATTATCTGAGAGAAGTGTAAGGTGCTTACAAATAGTTCCCTGCACCCATCTGCTATTGAACCCTTTGGAGGTGTAGTTCAAACCAATACTGTGTTGTGCAATGCCCTTAATACTGATTTCCAATTTATATCTGTATTTCTCCAGAGGACCTGAGCAAATTACATGCTGATCATTTCTTATTAACCATATTTTTTATTATCCAAACGCTGGCTCTCATTTAACTTTGACTTATGACAGCTCCATTGTATATTAGCAAATACGTTTTTTTGAAGCGCAAAATCTAAATGGAAACATGCCTTTTTCCTATGAAATATGAAGTATTTTATTCAAAAGATTTTAAATCCCAAATATATATACCACTTTGAGCACCCCAACAGTTTTTTGAAGATCAAATAGAATAAATATATCCAATTTTGCTACATAAAAGGTAAAATTAGTTAGCATATAATGAATCTAATTCTTTTAAACTCCAACTGTTTCCCTTAAATTTTCCTGAATGTGAAAGACTTCCCTTCAAGATCAGTAATGTCCCAGGAATGTGGCAGTGCAAAGAAATGGAAATACAGTCATGATTTATACTTCAGGGTCTAGGGGTCTGGTGCCCCATCAGAAAGGGCATGTGCCAGGGACCAACGTTATAATTTGTAGAAACATATATTCTTGGAATTACTGGATTCAAAAGGAAAATTATTTTCTGCTTTTTGTGTGTGTTTTACTGTTATCCTAAGAGGTGTATGGATTTGATTTATGATCAAGTACTGCTGTAAATAATAAAATAATAAAATGACATGTCAGCAAGGGATAAAGAGTTACTTACAGAAGTTAAAGTGAAATTAAATAACTCTTGAGTCCACTTGTAAAAGTGCTTGTGTTCTCAGTTGAAGAACAGTTGAATGGTAGTAAATACTGCGTTAAGGAAGTTGGTTTGTCTTATGGATAAGGTTTTTATAAGTATTTAGAATGGAATAAGCATATACCCTTTAACCACGCTGATTTTTGTTTATCCCTGCAACATATTTTGAAAGCTTTGCTCTTCTGTATAAGCCAGTAGAACTCATAGACACTTGCACAGCATATAAAACTCAGATATAAAGCATTTCTAGCACATTATGGATGTGCTATGGGGTTTGAAGTTAATGTGAATGTCAGACCAAAGTGGAGAGAACTTTGTAAGATACTGAATAAGAAACTCCTTTGCCATTTACTATGAGATGAGAATTAAAAAGGAGAACATAGAAAGGCAGCAATTTTAACTTCTTCAGATATATCCAGGGGAAACTACCTTGTGTTAAAACCAGAAGGAACTGGAAAGTATGAAGCTGATTTCCTAGCCTATGGTGTTTAATGATCTGGATTGCTTTGTTCAAGAAAAAAACATATTGGTAAATAAGCTGTAATGTGTCCTCTGTATTTTTCCATGAAGTATTAGATTTTCATAGAAAATATATGCATAATTTTTATGAATCAGAACCTGAATCATAAATAAAATGTTAATTTGTAGACACATTTAACTGTGGAGCAGATGGAAAAATAGGAATGTGTTAGAAAACTAGGTATTTGCAGAAGCTAATGAAGTTAATTGGTCTCATTTGACTACCTTATTTTCCCAAACCCCCTAAAGACTGGGCTTTTTTATTTCTTTAATTAAAAATGAGTTTGCTATGTTAATATTATAACCTTTCATATTTTCCTAGTTTTCTATATAAATGTCTTATTTATAGAACCCCCCTTAGGAGTCCAGTATTAGTAAGAACATTAGTAAACTGGGAGCAGTAAGAGGGGTGCTAATGCTGTACAAAAGCTATTAGCCACATACATTGCTATAATATGTGCTTTTACACCTTATTATTACTTCCCTGTCCTGCTTCTTTTTGATTACATAGAGAAAGACCTATTTTCCTTCAGCTTGAAAACGGTACAAGTAGAAATACCTAAAATAATGATTGTGGAGCAGAATTTAATTTTTAAATATCAGTACTTGAACATATTTTGATTGGTTAAATTACATGGTAAACTCCCATTGCACTATCACCAGTGTGAAATTAGAGAAATCACAGCCTTGAGTTAATCAATACCATGTGTGTAGATAATTTTCTCTGAATTATTCCTTCTATAAGGAATGGTTCAAAATCAAAATACTTAGCTGTTCACCAAAGAGTGCTTTTTAATTAGAGCTTTATGTTGCGGCTGCCACGTTGGCCTGCATAGTGGATGCCGAATGTAGCGGTGCATACTGCAGAGGGTTCTGGGACATTGTTTCTCTAATGTCATCACTAACATATTGCATTTGTATTGATTGTCTATGATTTCTGTATATGGATGATTGAGTTTGAGCAAACTACTTAGGGTTTCAAAGGATTTGGATAATGTTACACTGTAGGGCTGGAAATCTCTTTGAATATTGTATTGCAAAGGGACAAAGTCAAGTTTCAGTGCATTTATTAGACCCCTGCTGTAGAAATAGGAACGATAAACCATCTTTTAAAGTTAAGAGATCTTGGAACAGGCAATTCTAATAAATCCTGGGTTTAAGGAGACTGGTACGTGCTGTAGTACTGAAGTTGTTTATTCATCTGGAATGTATTAGAATCTTGATTAATAAGAAGACATCTGCAGTTTTATATAAAAAGCAGAGCGGGCAGTTTGGCAAACAGAAATGGGAAGGGAAAAGGAAAAGCCAATTCCATCGAATGCTGTTGTTTCACTTTGACCACCGAGCAGGAGCAGCGTTATTCCTGATAACATGTAGCAAACCAGCATTTTCCCCTACAAAACTGCAGTCGAGAATTAAAATCTGTAGTTTCGAGAACAGATAGGTCCTTTTAAAGACTTACATGGGAAATAATATTTGTCATTTTTATTTTAGAAGACTCAATGGAAGAAAGACAAACCTCATTTGTTTGTTTCATTTACATGATGTCAAACATATATATGGATACTTGAAAATCTAAAGTGTAACATTTCATGGAATGTATTTTCACTTTGAATACATTTTTCTTAACTTCTCACTTAAGAATCTCTTACCCTCACAATCATTTTTTAACCAAATGGAGAGACATGATTTTTGCATAAGACATTTTACATTTCAAGATGGCTAAATTATCTATTGGAAAAGATCATGGAAATTAATTGTGTTTGAGGGAAATCAAAGCCAAAGCCTGTAAAGTGTGTATAATTCACGTATCAACAGGACGGCTTCTTAATTTCTGGGGCATTTTTCAAAAGATAAGATCAGAGTTCACTATTTGGAAGATAACACATTTGGCTGCTAGTTTCTGAAGAATCTGGCACCCATACAGACATTAGTCTCTAAGGTTAATAGGTGAAAGATTGTTCCAGTCTTGCTGAAGGCAGAAATTCATGCATATTACAGTCATTCTTATGGGAGTAAAAGGAACAAATTCTGACCAATTTAAAATATGACAGTTTTAAAGAATAAGGACCAAAAAACAAGGAAAAATAGCCTGCTTCAGATCTATTCCACAGTAAAATATGGCAAACAAGTCGCTGATGGTAATTTATGTATCTGGTATTGGATAATTGCTGAAAGCCGAGGGCTGGCTCTTTTTGGCCACCCAGTCTGAGACAGCTAAGTAATATACAACAGATTCTAGAAACAGCCTTGCTTAGTAGGAAAAAGAATGAGATTATATAATTTAAAGGGCAATGGACAAATGAAAAATTATTTCACAGTCATTAGCAGAGTTAAATGTATATAATGTTAAAATACCGGTTATTTCAGAATATGATTATCAGCTTTTAGCTTCTGTCCCCTGCAAGTGTAATATTACACTAAATGTTAGGCAGAATATAATTCTTTTATTTTATTTCAGCAAAGACAACAGAGATAGAAAGTAAAGAAGGCCAGGTATGGTGGCTCACGCCTGTAATCCCAGCATTTTGGAGGCTGAGGTGGGCAGATCACTTGAGGTCAGGAGTTTGAGATCAGGCTGGCCAACATGACAAAACCCCATCTCTATTAGAAGTACAAAAATTAACTGGGTGTGATGGCATGTGCCTGTAATCCCTGTTATTTGGGAGAATCACTTGAACCCAGGAGGCAGAGGCTGCAGTGAACTAAGATCATGCCACTGCACTGTAGCCTGTGCAACAGAGCAAGACTCTGTGAAAGAGAGGGGGTTGGGTGGAAGGAGGAAGGGGGGAAGGAAGAGAGAGAATAAAAGAAAAGAAGTATGTTGTCTTAAATATTTATTCTTGGTATGTGAGAGAGGGTTGTTAATATGTAAGACAGTGCTATAATTCGAAGGTTGTCAAACTTTTATCGTGAAAGTCAACATAGTAAATATTTTAGGTTCTATGAACCATATGGTTTCTGTCACAACCAATCAACTCTGCTGCATTGAACAACTCATACTCAATATGGTAATGAATAAGAATGGCTGTGTTTCAATAAAACTTTATTTACAAAAGCAAGAGCATTTGGCATATAAACCATAGTTTGTTAACTTCTCTTAAAATAGATTGATTAAGCTTTAGTAGGTCTCAGTGTTTGGTGATTATAATAATGCTCAGCACTTGAGTTTTAAATAAGTGCACATTTGTAATTATATCCATGTCCAACAGAAGGAAATTTGTGTGCATATGCCAATGCCTAAAAGGTCTTACATATTTACACTGTTATTAATGATTAAATATTGAGATAAATAAGTGGGAAAGGTGTGTAAAGAGTTCTTTATCTAGAAAAAGATAAAGTTCTTTAAATAAAGCTAGAAAAGTACACAGGATAAGGATAAGAGGATTGTAGTAAAAAGTAATATAGCTTTTCAAATTAATATGCCAACTCATATTATTTAGAAAACCACGAGGTTATCTTTGCCAAAATGTCATGATGAAGTTTACATTTTAAAACTGCCACAGCATAACTGATAACATCATAGCATGCATTCAGTGTTGCCATGTCTTTTCCAGGAGAGGCAGGACAAAAGGCAGCTTAGCACGTAAAATCATTCTTCCTTCAATATCCTGTTGTCATTTTTGCAGATCTTCTTCCTGGGTAAAGTTCCATGGTGTATAACATTGTATTTCAGAGTCAAAGGTGTTGTTGCTAACCTAGCATCTGTAGGACATACCCTGTCAAACTCCTTTTTTATAAGGGTGCCTATTTTGTTCTAATCCAGCCAAAAATGAGTTTTTTAATTGGTTCGCTGCAACCTCTGCTTCTTGGGTTAAAGTGATTCTCTGGTCTCAGCCTCCCTAGTAGCTGGGACTACAGGCACCCACCACCATGCCCAGCTAATTTTTTTTTTAAGTAGAGATGGGGTTTCACCGTGTTAGCCAGGGTGGTCTTGATCTCCTGACCTTGTGATCCACCCTTCTGAGCCTCCCAGAGTGCTGGGATTACAG
The DNA here is from genome assembly GCF_049354715.1 of Callithrix jacchus. Taxonomy (NCBI): domain Eukaryota; kingdom Metazoa; phylum Chordata; class Mammalia; order Primates; family Cebidae; genus Callithrix; species Callithrix jacchus. Next base: position 68,430,695 of record NC_133514.1, on the reverse strand, counting down.
GCGTGAGCCATTGTGCCCAGCTACTAGAGTCTTGCTTTAACATTTCTTTTAACCTTCCTATGAGACATGTGTGTGCGTGTGTGTGTGTGTGTGTGTGTGTGTGTGTGTCTATATGGTGTCAAGATAGCTAGCTTTAATTAGAAAAGCAATCTGTAACACTGGAATTGAGTCCTGTTGTGTCTGACATTTTGATTCAAAACTATGATTTTTATTCTAATAATCTTCTTGCAAACATTTGCTGTAAACCAACCATATAGTGACAATAGTGAGACAAATGGCAGGGAACTTGGGAGGAATAGACATTACAGGATTTCTCCTTCCCTGATCATAAGTAATTAGTCACTGAGTCTTTTGGATCTATTTTTCTAAAGAAGTGAATGCATGTCCTTCACTCTATCACTGTGCTACTCCTTTACTTTAGGTTTTTTGTCTCTTACCTGGACCATTGCCATAGCCTCATAAGTGGACTCCCTGCCTCTAGCCTTCATCCAGTCCCTCCTACTCCAAAGGGCTCTGGTGGAAACCATTTCTGCTGATTGAAATTCTTCAGCAGCTCTCTGCTCCATGCAAATAAGCTCAGAGCCCTAAGCTTGGTAGGCAAGTGCATCATGATTGGGCTCCACTTCCTCCCACAAATTCTATGTTCTAGTCCAGTGACACTTGAACCTGTCTGTTTGTGTTACCTGAGAAACTTTAAAAAAATATGAATCTAAACTTCACCCCATCCCAGTGTGATAAGAATTTCTAGGAGTGGAGTAGAAGCATCAATATTTTAAAAAAGATCTCCAGGCAATTTTAATGAGCAGCCAAGATCAAGTTCTTCTTTGTAGTCATTTTACACCAGTATGGGTTCCCTGATCACAGATGTTTGCATTTGTACATACTATTGTTTTCCTACCTGGAAAATTCCTGCTTATTCTTTAAGGTTCAACTCAAAGAACACATCCTCGGGTGGCTATTGTATGTCTTATAAGATTGTCTTGGTACTTCTTCCTCAGAGCACCCACAACACTTCTGTACAGGGGTATATTACATTCCTTATTTCCTTGTGTTGTAATCATATGTTTACATGTGTGCCTCTCCCATTCATTAGTCAGTGAACTATTCAGTGTAACCATGTATTGTGGCTTAGTCAACTTTGTATCTGCTGTGCCTCTTCTGGGTCTTATCCATAAATGAGTCATCAGAATATCATGATGGAATTGATGAATGCTTCAGAAGAGCAGGACTGGGGTGATGGCTACGGCACACCTGAAAGTGTATTCACTAGTTCGTTCAGTGGGCGTCAAAATTATCTTTGTTCCAATGGCATATTAGGTAAAAATAACTAGTTGGACATGGGCAGTTTCAAGCAGGAGAGTCCTTAGGATGAGAAGCACTGTGGAAACCCTTTTATGGGATGGCAAACACAAGGTCATATGACCACAGCCCAAGTAAAGTCTATGGTCTAGACATTGGGCAAGAGAGGTGATAAAGGGATGAGAGAAAACATCAGTAATAATTGAACTGAATCCTCTCTTAGGTGGGGAAAGGAAATAAATGCTCTTGTTAAATTCACTCTAAGGTAATGTGTTAGCAATGATAGCAAGCCCAGAGATAAGACTGGAAAATTCACCAGAAAGCAAAATGTTACTCTCAGAGAGGGTAGAGGGTGGTGGAAAGAAGAATGATGGAAAAGACATGAGTCCAAAGCAGTAACTGAATAGTCTTAACAATAGTAGCTACATTTTGGGGTTTTGATAAATCTTTGCCTACAACCACAATATAAAATAGAGTGAACAGATTAGTTGGATGGGAGTAAAAAAAATGTAGGATCAAACAAAAAATAAATCTATAAAAGAGAATGATTCTTGTTTATGTTAGAAAGTTAATCTATCCCTACAGTTGGTTACGGTGTCGTATTCTATGAACTGAAATGGAGGGACCTTCTACAGTATGAATATTCACAAAATATGAAGTGAGCAACAGACTCCATTATAGTTATTTTAAAGCTTTTTTCCCCCCCATAAAGAACATAAGACTTTTTTTTCCTTCCTTTTATTAGGAGACAGAGTCTCACTCTGTCACCTAGGCTGGAGTGCAGTTGTACTCACTGGTACCTCAAACTCCTGGGCTCAAGCAAGCCTTTCACCTCAGCCTTCTGAGTAGCTGGGTCAACAGGCATATACCATCATAGCTGGCTAATTTTTAAGTTTTTTGTAGAGTGGGTTTTGCCATGTTGCTCAGACTGATCCTGAACTCCAGGCCTCGAGACATCCTCCTTCCTCAGCCTCCCAAAGTGCTGTGATTACAGGTGTAAGCCTCCACACCCAGACAAGCACAAGCCTTTTTAAAAACGTAATATGTACACATATACATACATTTATTTATTTATTTAGAGATGGAGTCTTGCTCTGTTGCCCAGGCTGGAGTACAGTGGCATGATATCAGCTCACTGCAACCTCTGCCTCCCAGGTTGAAGCAGTTCTCTGCCTCAGCCTCCCGAGTAGCTGGGACTATAGGCGCTTGCCACCATGTCCGGCTATTTTTGTATTTTTAGTAGAGATGGGATTTCATCACCTTGGCCAAGCAGGTCTTGAACTCCTGACCTTGTGATCCACCTGCCTCGGCCTCCCAAAGTACTGAGATTACAGGTGTGAGCCACTGTGCCTGGCTAATATGAACATTTTAAATACTTGGGTACATATTTATTAAAAAAAAAAAAACAAGAGTGGGTGAAGAATCACATTTTGTATACTTTTGATCCCAGCACCTAGTAAGATGCCCATTTGATGAACAAATGGGTAAAATAATGAATGAATAGACTTGAATACAAGTTACAAAAGCAATTGGGACTGTTTTGTCTCAAGTAAGCCACCTTCTTCTTTGTCTTCCATCATCTGCCTAGCTGCAAAGTGAATGCATGATGCTTAGACTGAAAAGCATATCAGTGCTTGGGTGATAATGAGGTGCCAATGGAAGTTCATCAGTTGTAACAAATGTACTATTCTGGTGGGGGCTTTTGATAATAGGGGAGACTATGCATGTGTCCAGGCATGGCTATGTGGGAAATCCCTGTACTTGCTGCTTCATTTTGCTGTGAACCTACAACCACTCTAAAACATAGTTTATTAATAAAAAGCATGAATTCAGAGCTGTGTAGTAAAAAAAATTACACATTTTAAAAAGTATTCATTGATGTCCCACAATAAAATTAATGGGATTTAAAAAATTCTCTTCCTCAGAACAGGAATGCTGAGACTAAACAGCCTTGCAAAAATGAGATCAATGAAAATTTGCTAAACAAAGTTGATTCATTTGTTTTCCTCTATTTTCAAAACCACCAGTTAAAATACAGGCAGTCCCCAGCTTATAAATGGATTATCTCCCAAAAGTTTATTTAATAAGTTGGTTTCTCAGAATTCACTGCATATTTTCCAATGGAACATTGGAAGTGGGAAGTAGGTTTTAGGGCTAGCCCATATATATTTTTAAATATATAAGGTTGGTAGAAAAGGGCCACAGAATGCAGCTCTGCAGTTTGTGAACTGCACAAAGGTCCCCAGCAATGGGGTGAACAGACAGAAACCTACCAGTGCTTGCACTCACGACCAGCAGAAGAGACACTTAAAAACATCATCTGTAAGGAGAGTACCTTTTGGAATTTCTCCTCTTAGAGAGGATTGCCTTTTGTAGTTCACATAAAGATACCTCTGGTTTGTGTTAGAGACTGCTGGAACAACAGTAAGTTGTAAGCACTGTTTAGATGGGAATTTGAATTCTGAGTTTTCACTGCCAGAACAGAGACTCTAGGTCCCTTTTCCTACATTTCATGAGCACTGGGAATAGCACCTTTCCTGGCTTCTCTAGAACAGGAGTGGCAGACTGGGGAAGTGGAAGCTGTGACAGTCAGAGTCTTAGGCTTCCTGAAAGCAAGGACTGCTGTTGGGGGAAATAGCTATATGTACAGTGGCTCTTAAGGGAACTCTGATCTTTGGAAGTGGGGTGGTATAAAGAGTAAGAGTGTGTGTCTGTGTACATTGCATACACAGCTTGCGTATTACAATGTCTCTGGGAAAGTTGAAAGCAGAACTTCTGCACTGGCAGAGTAAACACTGCCACGGTATGGTGGGGTCCCCTCCCTGCACCTGCATCTGGCAGGGCAGGTTGTCTGTGATTTCCTGTACTTACCACTATTGGAAAGAAGGGAGTCTTGGAGTTTTTCAGTGGACTATGGCAAGGACTTAGTTTGGGGAGAGTGAGAAGGTGAAGGTATTGGTGGTTCATTTGTCTGTGTCACGTGTAAGTTTGGCATTTTGAAGCCAGTGAATTTATGTGGGTAAACTATAGATTCATATCATCATAGAGCTGAGTTTTAAAATGCTATGAATCAATATGCTGTTTTCATTTGCGTTTTCTAAATTTTTTGGTATTGGGAGAGCCCCTTCCCGCCCAAAAAAACGCACTAAGTCCTCATTTTGCGTTACAATGAAGTTCTCTAGACTAGACATAAGACCAAGTCACATTAATTAGAACTTATTTCAATAATTAAAAAAAATTATGAAAACAAGGCACTTAGAGCACTTGGATGTGCAATATAGTAACAGTATTAATCAGTTGAATCATCCACATTAATCAGTCCTGCCTTGAAGAAAAGTTATTAATCAGCTTGATGATCTAAGCAATCTTGTTGAGGAAATAAATTTGTCTTAGAATTTAAAAATTGATCATAGAAAAGTTAAAAAAGAGAGTGAGAAAGGAAACAAAGAAAGATACTCATTTCAGTTTTATTTCAGTTATTTTGACACCAGATCTTCTGCTGATATAGAATAACTCTGAACTTTGATATCCAGTTCTCAACAAGTAATTTCCTCTTTTAATTGTGTCCTCTTCGATCTAGAGAGAAAATCGTGTGGCAAAGTGTCAGTGGCTGGGAAGAGTTGTGTCTTTTTTCTTTCCCTGAGGGAATGAAGTTATTTTGCTATATCATATAAGCTGAGGCCATATGTGACATTAAGTAGACTTAAATTGAGGCATGATACCATTTAATTTGGCTTTGTAAGCTAAACAAAAGGACAAGAAGAAAAAAAACTTCAAAGCAGTATTGACCGCTGTGAAAAAAAGATGAGTAGTGTTTGATAGAAATGTTGAGTTCCACAAATAATGTACAAACGTAACCATAAGGGAAAACTGAGGTTCTCTAACCAGATGAAGCATTCCTAAATCTATAGGTGATCTCCTCAAAATCAGGGCAAACTCTGTTGGGGAAGGCAGGCTTGGGAATAGAAATAGCAGTCAGGGAGTGTTATAAAAGAAACATTTTCAGAAATTCTCTTATACCAAGGGACGATTATATCCACAGTTGATTTGGGGTTCTTTTGTTGAAGAAACCCCAAATCTAGCGAGAACATATTGTAACATGATGGCCTTGGGTGTTTGAAGTGAAGTCTCCTCAGATTATGGCCCCTATTAGTTGTAGCCTGCTTTGACAGCACCCAACCCCTGCAAGGGGCCTGCGATGGCTTTGCACCTTTTCAGTTTATCCACTCCCACTCTCTCCATTTGATATGTTCTTTGTATTCACAGTCTAGAACAAGAATCACCCATTACATTTGATAGCTAGACAATGAGAAAAACCAAGCAAACAGAATTTGTCCAAAAATGGGGCTCATTTGTTTCCCAATTTTAGCATCTATCACTGCAAAATTTAAATCTTATGCATCTAAATAATTCTCCCTAGTAAGAAAAGAATTGCAGATTAAACTCATTGTGCAAGAAAAAAATTATTCCCAGATCAAGCAAAACAAGCAAAAAAAAAAAAAAAAGGATGGAGCAAATATATATGCCATGAAGATTGGGAGTTTTTTAGATGAGAGTTGGTATTTGGAAGTCAGCACCATGATCTTTGAACTTTTGAATACTTCTCTCGAAGGCTGAAAATTGGTAGGTAAGATTTTTGGTTTCAACCTAAAATTTCCTCTTGTGTGGCTTGGTAAATGTGAAAGTTTGAGAACCTCAGAAAAATGCTGAAAGAACCTGCTCAGAAGAGATCAGAGGGTGTGGATTTGGTTGATGACACAGGCTATTGAGTCCTTACAGAGAATTGTTTGTCTTCCGTTTTTAGATGGCTTTAATTCCTCCAAATTGCTCCTTGAATAATAGGAAAAAGGCAATTTGAATTTCAGTGACAGATTGGACATAACAGGTTGCAACTATTAGGTCTAATTTTACCACACTGAGAAATAAAATTGCCTAAACATAAACATCGATCACTGATGCAGTAAATTAATTTGTACAGAAAAAGTAGTTTAACTGCAGTGCACATTAAACATAGAAAATTTTCAAAATTACTGCTCTCTGAATTAATTTGTACACTTGTTTACTTGTTAAAAGCACGCATAAATTCTTTTTTCTAAGGCAGTGTGGCTTTGAATAGAATAAGAAAAAAAAGTATAAAAAGTGAGGACATAGAGAGATGTGGAAGGCACGCAAATTGGCCTGAATACTTAAAAATAACGTTTTTTCTTTCAGTTTTGTTTTTAAATGCTCTTTAGAATGTGCTTTGTTTTTTAATCTGTCCATAGGATCACTAAAGATGTGCACATTTTCCCCTCATTATAACCAAGATAAATGTGGTGTTTTAAAAGCCTTGACTTACTTTTGTTAAGAATTGAAGGTATGGAGTAATTAGAAGAGTTTCATGGTTTGGTTCCTTGGTGAATTTATGTTCAAAGGTGTCCTAAGGCTTGGAACCGTTACATTTGTATTCATCAACAACCTGACCCATGCATTTCTTTGTACTTAACCATTTAAAAAAATCAGCGAACATGTTTGCATTGTTCCCTGTAATTCTATTATGAGGAATGCATGGCAAAGTTTGGATCGTATCTTTTTAGATTGTTCGAGCTGCCATGGAACTGGAGCTGGCAATGCGGTGCGGTTTGATAATATCTCCTGCCTACACTTTTCAAGGACAGTGGTTCGATTCAAATACAATTCTGATAAGTGGCAGGTTTTCGTGTCTTTAATGCCTTGACAAGGGCATCACTCTCAGGAGAGGGAGGTGAAACCGTTTGGACGAGGATTCCGTTCCTGCTCCTTTGTGCTGACACACTAAGATAATGGACAATTAAGAGAGCCTTCACTGCAGGTGAAAGTATGGGGTTATCACTAATATAAAGGAGCCCATGGGGTGCTGGGGTATGAAGAAGAGGAATGGGAATTTTTAAAGGAAGTATAAAACATACAGATGAGATGCCTAATAACTGTTCACATATTGCACTTTTGCCTGTGATAATGGTGAGTGATGGGAGTGTTCAGTATTGCTTGCTTTAACTTTTTTTTTTTAATATCCAGTTCATTGCATATAACACAAAGTAGTGCAGAAAACTCACCCCAGTGCTGGCCTGCCTGTCGAGGGGTAGGGGAGTCCAGAAAAGAAAGAGGTTTGTTTTGTGGAATCTGTCTTTTAGACCAGCTTCCATGGGGTTTTGAATCTAGGGTAGTGGTTGTCAGCGCAGCCTGCACCCTCTATGGATCTTAACTCTCAGAGTCTGATTTAATCTGCCTGAGAACGGATCCAGAACGTATTTTTTAAATCTCTTTGGACAATTCCGATGTGTACTCGGAGTCAAGGGCCATCAGTGCTGAGTTTGTAACAGAAGATCAAGCTCTTCAATACTCAAGACTCTCTGGCACATTGTGTGATGATTTAATAGATTTGAGTAACGGTGTCTATGTCACTGTTAGAGAAGATGGCTGTGTTTCTAACAGCCCTCTCGTGTTTATGTGGGTGCCATTGGCAAGCACTCAGGCAGATCTGGGGAAAGGTCCCTTGTCTTTTGACTACTGTTTCCACTTCCCCCACTCTAGTTTCTGTTTGTTGTTGTTTTTTCCTTATAGATGTTTGGAGCTTCCACTTCCTGTGATATCATGGAGAAGTCAACTGGGGGTAGGGAGGAGTCTGATAAAGGCAGGCGGGCCTTAGGTGCCCTCGGTGTCCAACTGTGACCAGCAACTTTGTCCCTAGTCTTCTTACTCTGCTGTAGGAGATGGGATGTGCTGTATGGATGGAAATTTGAGGGGCACTTCTGGTACCATTTAGCACTAATAAAGGTGAGGCAGTCCGGAGGATTTCAAAACAGAGTGCAGAAGAGGTTAACTGATTTTCTTTTGACTTAAACTATCATTTGTCTTTAGCAGCCCTGAACGACAATGGAGTAAGCTGCTTCTGATAAGTATGGGTTCTCTTCAGCCTGAAGAGATGTGTGCGATAAGATAAGATGGCTTGAAAAAAAAGAGAGCTTGAGGGAAAGGGACAGGAGGAGAGGGAGAGACAAAGTGTGTTAACTGCTTTGACTGCAAAATACCCCCTGGTAGCCAGAGATAAGACACCTTGTGCTACTCAGAAAACCTTAAACAGGATGTAAATGAAGCCAATAAAAATCACTTGAGATCAAGCCCTTTTTCTCCCCCGCCCCCTCCTATTTCCAGCTCTGACAGCAGAAGGCTTAATTTACTGTACGGCATACCACACTTACATTCTGAACCCCAGAAGTTGCAAGAGACTGATAGGAGCCTGTTCAAAGAACAAAGAACTGCTAGAGAGGTCCAACTTGAAGCATTTAATCAGCAATTCTAGCAACACCTTCCTGAGTGGATAAAGAAAGTATTGCTGACTATAGGAGGCTCCCTTCTTCTCTCACTTCTTACTCCAGATACTCGTTTGCTTTGTAGTTTTGTGACAACCTCCTTTCTATGTTGAAATGGTTGGCAGGGTCAGCTGCCTTTGATAGCATATTGATATTTCTCATCCAGCTAATGCAGCTTGAAAGTAATCATCAACAAAAGTTTAGGAAGACAGATTTTTTTTTTCGTGTACACACTTGAAACATGGCTACCTACTCAGAACAGTGTTTCCTAATCATGTAACGCCAGCCTTTATGTACTTGGAACCGTATAACTCTTCAAAATGGTCACTCTCTTTTTCTGGAAATGTATGAGCTCCTGCCAACACACTTACAGAGAGGAAGTTACTTGCTGGAGCTAATTGAGTATTTCACTGAAAAGATTTGAAATATGGAGTCCTACTCAAAGTGGGAGGGGGCCTGTTAAAGGATAGGAGGGTAAAGAATATAGTGATCTAATTTTCTTTCTGTAAAAGCCACTTCTTGGAAGAACTGGGATTCAATTTGGTCATTGAATAAGGGCGAGAAAGCCCTCCGTCAATGATGTTCCATTATAGAGGAGCAAACATGGGAAACCACAGCCAAGTGCAGCAAACTTCAAGCAAGGACTTAGGTGATTCAGGGGAAAGAAAAGATTTTAAGGTGATTCCCAAGCTTGGGAATGCAGGTGAAGACTCAGGAAGCTGGCTAAAAAAGGGAATTTCTGGGCCCCATCCTCAGAAGTTCAAAGTCAAGAGGTGGGGGATGGAGTCCAGGTGTCTGCATTTGTAACAGGCAATTCAAGCAATTGGTCTGCTGGTGGTTGGTGGATTAGACTGAGAAATGCTGCTCCGTGTCGTCTGGCTGTGGTAGAGGGTCAGCCTTTGGTTTTGTTGTGTACAGCCAGGGTCACTGGAATAATAAAGAAGAGTGGCTTAATGGATAGGTGAGAAGGAATCAGTGGCAGGGAATGTGTCCCTCCGGGCAAGGGTGTGAGAGGAAAGTGAAGCTGGCCACAGTGCCAGTTTGACTGTGCCTTTTTTTCTGCTTTTATTTGTCAATACCTGATCTAACCATCTTACCCTGCTCAGAGGAGAGGATGGAAGAAAGGGAGAGAGGAAGACAGACCCACTGTTACGGAAGTGTGTGTGTGTGTGTGTGTGTGTGTGTGTGTGTTTGTGTGTGTGTATAGGATTTTTCTAGTCAATAGCCAGCAGTGAAATCAAATTAAGAAATAGGCTGTCATGACTTGTTAAGAGAGTTATGGGTTTGTAGAGTTGTTAGGCAATTTTCGTTTTCTTCTGTATAGTTGTGAATACATACATCAATCAGCATGAATTAGTTTAGTAATATGAAAAACAATGAATTTTTAAAAGAAAAATAAACAATATTAAACATCATTTTAGGTTTATTCATTTACCCATTAAAAAAAATCAGCATTTAAGTTGCTGCTGCTGTTTTTGTTTTAGTAGAGAAGAGTTTAGGAAGGATGAACTTTAGGGGTTTTCTAATACGTAGAGCCAAGGTGCTTGCCTGGGCACTGGGGATTTGGGTGTGGGTTTCAGTGACACTGTCAACTACTATTGTTAGTACAAGATTATAACATGTTACTCATCCTCGTTGACCTATTTGTTCATCTGTAAAATTAGCACTTTTTTTTTTACCCCTAAAGTCCCACATTTCTCACAGGTCTTAAATCTTATGTTTCATATACACATGAAAAGTTAGGAATGACAGCCTTGACTTTCTTTTCTCTGTGTAGGCTTCAATCACATTCACTCATTTTCTTTCCTTTGATCCCCAAAGTCAGACCCACAGGTATGCACAATCCATGCCAAACAACAGGTCATCTTAAGAGAAAAGAGCAGAGCTCAGATGTGGGAGGAAGCTTTGTAAAGATTTCAGAAACCAGCCCTTTGGTACAGACAGCATTGAGTCAGTCAAGATTCTAAAACTGTGCTGGTAGGTTTTATGTCTTTGAATATTAGAAACCTGTCTTGTAACTGTGGCCACACTGCCTTCAATTCTGTTCTTATACTACACTATTTTGTTATTTTTAAAGTATCTTGGTTGGAAGCAAAGTAAGTTGCTAGTACATGGAGGTGTCATGGGGTTTTTGAGGCCTGATTTTGTCACAGGTGTCGGAATATTTGCCAAGATCTCAGATAATAGTATATTATTTATATGTATACACACATATACATAATTTAATAAAAATATGATTATAGAGATTAATCAGTAGAAATTAACATCATAAAGCCTTCCCTTAAGAGGCATATTTCATCAAGACATGATTGTTCAGATATTTAGTCCTATTAAGTGATAAATTACATAATTTAGCACTTATATGAGAGTTATCTAAAATATTTGAAAAACTACTTTGGCATAAATCACTTAGTCTATTCTGAACATTTAGTCAACTCTGGATAAAAGCATGGAAGCGTACACATGCAGTGTGCCACAATTTTAACTGTACTGGTTCCCATAAATAAATTACCAGGGCTATTACCAAGAAAAAAATGATGAAATGAACTGGTTTGGATGTTATCATCATATTCATTCTAAGATAGAGATTCTAGAGAAGAGACAATCAAATCAAAAGTGAAAAATAAAACATAAAGGGCCAAGAGGTCCCTGGGAAGTCCTCAAATTGATAATTAGCCTTATTATCAGAATGCCTCTTTTATATTTTGCTGAATTAGATAAATTAAAAAACTCTATAAATACACTTACTTGATATTATGTGACCTGTGTAGAGATATTTTGTTGTACCCTAATTAAAGATTATTTTAATATAATAGCTTTGGCTTTGCAGTTTATATAGCACTTTTATAAACATTATCTCATTTGAAATAAAGAATCTCCATATATCATTTGGGTTACTTGGAATCCAGTCTCACTTTTTCATTTCAGTTTTGCCATGTAAGTGTTAATGCGAAAGGTAATAATTCTGTTGAAACACTATACAATTTCTATTGTATAAGGCATGTTAGTGACTGGCCCTACTGTAGACTCTTGCTTTTACATGAAGTCTCAAGATAGTCCAGTATCCCTGGACTTCTTAATACCACTGTAGCATATAACTTCCTCATTAAAGTCATAAAACAGAGGAGCAGACAACAATACTACTTTGAGTTTAGCTGTTGGGTGGTTGGCTAGGTGTACTCACTAGCATTTCAGTGGCTTTTTCACCCCAGCCTGACAACCCGTGTGCGTCAGTCTGTGCCTTAACAAAATTCAGAATGATTATTTGCCACAGACCTTAACGATTCCTGTCATTTGTTAGACACGTGAATATCCAAATCAAGAACTCGTACTGAGGTCAGTTGTAATACAATAGCATATGGATAATTGTAGTAAGTTCCCCCCTAATCTTTCCAACAGCTTTTTCTACATTAGCAAACCATATTTATCACTTTACTGCACAATGAACCCACAAGGGGTGCTAATTGTTCATTAATTAAATTTTAGCCTTTCAACACTTTTGTATTCTCCAATGGCCTCGTCGGCAGTGAAGTATACAGTGTGGCCTTTTCAGGCTGCCGAAATTCATGTTGGCGTTACTGCTGCCATGGATATACTACAGGTGAAATTCAGCTCCAATAAATACCATTTCAGGACTGTTGTAATTCCTGGTGACCAAAAGTTTTCCAACGCCTACATGTTGGAAAAATAGTTAGTAAAGTCTAGTTTAACAAGACAAAACATTCTGTTAAACCAGATGCTGCTTTGAAATAGAATTTGATTTCTTTATTTGAAAATTCTGGTGGTTTATGGCGGTGTTTCCAAAACCATTAACATGGTGGAATGAAGTTTCTAAGATCCATGATTCCCTAATGAAGCCATTTCCAAACTTAGTTTTCTCAGTGAAAACTAAGAAACGGTAAACACCTTTACCTTCTGCTTCCCCAGAGAAGAGGTTAATTTGAAATCCCTAATGGTTAACTTGGTAGCATTGAGAAATTTACTATTTTTAAAAAGTGTGGGTCATCCTTCAAAGCTCAATACATGTATTTCACATTAGTGCAAAGGATTTTGAATTGAAATAGACTTGGCCTCCAGGAATTTCTAAATAAGCAAAATAGTGACCAATAGAGTGGTGTTGGCACTGTGGAATGTGGCTCCAGGACTTTGAATGCAGGCCATTCTGTTGCGGGGACTTTGCAACACTAATGAATGAATCACAACTTGCCAGAGTGTGCAGCTATTAAATGAGCTACTGCACATCGATTTTCAAGATATCATTGAGTAGCATTCAGATTTTTTTGGAATGTTTTTATTTTTATTTATTGTTAATATATTGTTATTAAAATAATATTGTTAATAAATTAATATTAAATAACAATGCTTATTAAATTGTTATTTAAATAATTATTCTTTATTTTTGTTTATTTGTAAACATAAATGCCTTTTAAATCATTAAAAATTTTTAGAATCTCAATATGAAAACTACAACTAAATTATAGTTAATTTTTATTCCTTTCTGCTGTTCTCACATTTATGAGTTATCATTGATCAATTCTCACAGGTTACTTGGCTTTCGTAATAGTAGTGATAATGTGGTACATTTTTATATTTTAGCAGTACAGAAACTTCATATAATGTCATGTTTGATTCTTATAATACCTCATATGCTGAGGCAGGCTGAAATTTTCTGATATTATAGACAAGGAAATCAAAACTTCAAAAAAAAAGTAGTTTTTAAAGTTCATAAGCCAATATTAGACCTGAACACATAGTAGGTGCTTAATAAATGTTGATTAAATGAATTAAACAATGAAAAACTGCTTTAAATTCTCTGTGGTATGAGGTCATATATAAACACAAGAGTACATAGTAACTAATAAATGCCTTCTAACTCAACATAGATGAGAAAAAAAAAGAATACAGACTCAGGAAATCCACTCTGGTGATGTCTCTCATTATTCAAAGAGAGATAAACCTGTTAAACAGCTTAGAACACCCTCAGTCACAGCACTGTAAGCAGATGTGTAGTACACAATTGCCAGTTATTGAAAGCCAAGAGGTAGGTGCTTATCATTAGTTATATGTATTTTTAAGTGAGCCAAAAGATAGAAAAAGAAAAGCAGTTCTCACCCCCCACATAATTGGAAAGCACTTTTCCTTCTGTCTGGCTTCAGAAACACAATATCTTGATTTCCGTGCGAGAGACGATGACTGTTCTTTAACTGGTTTCACGTCAGCTTTTTCCTCTGATTTCAGAGGTGGAGTTAAGTGTGAACTGCTTAAGAATGCACTGTTTTCTGTTTAATTTGGCTGCGGAAGATGGAATTCATTGAGCTCCGTCTGTTCAAATGAACTTTAAGCAACAGCAAGCAAAACATTTGTACCTCTCTCTGCACATGCCGTCGAAATGTGTCTGGGGAAAGAATGGATGTAAAGCGCAGGATTACCTAAGGAGAGCAACGGAGATGTGATAACAACTCCTTATCTCTTTGTTGGCTCATCTGAAGTGTTAAAGTGTTGTTGGGGAAAAGTGAGCTTCTTACTAGGGAGTTTCGAAGTCCAAAAACAAAAAAACAAAAAAAAAAAACACCTCTGAGCTTGAGCCCTGATATCTGGAATTCATCTTAAGACTGTTAAAAAATGTGCACTGCCAATTCCTGCTCCCCACAGCTGCTGTTATTAGGGGGCGACCACCCCTTTTCCTCATAACCTAACTGTTAATTCACTTAATTGGTCCTTCTAGAACAGTTCAAAATATTACAGAATTTAAAAGCATCTGTGAATTATAAATAATTTTAAAGTTCACATTTTTCATTTGAACACCCAGTAAAGAGTATTCATTTTTAAGTAGTTAAGTAAGTTATATGACAAAGGAGTGAATTTCATGTGGAGCTGTTGATTTTTTTAAAAAAAAGAAGCTTGAGAGTTATATTATTAAAGTTGTAGCTTTTCTAAAACTGTTGACATTTCTATTGAGAATGAAAGGAAGCAATTGTGTCATAATGCATAATAGTGTTTTTTTTAGCATGACCTTATCTTTTAGCAATTTAGATCATTCCTTTAAAAATGTATTTTATAATTTGGTTAGAGGATTTTAAATATGATGCTGTAAAATTGTTAGTGTGTTGGCATTGAAGTAACATGACAAATACCCTTGTTACCCATGCCTATTAAACATGCATTTCAAAATATTTTTCTCTTTAAGTAGAGCCCTACTTCTCTTAGCGTTTGTGCACACCTGTGTACTTCCCCCAGGAGTTTCAGCTTATGTTAAGGTGTCTCAGGTAGCTAATGACTGAAAAAGTACCGTGAATTCTATTTAGTAAGAAATTTCAGAACTGCTCCTACAGCCTGCTGGCAGAAGTAAAGAATTAAGTAAGGCAAGTGGGGAAAACCTGAAATTCGGTTTTGGTCTCATGTCTTACCCTGTCGTTTGACCCTCAGAAAAAATCTGAATTAACTTACTATTGTGCTAAATAATACATTGATTGTATTGTTCCTGTTTTAAGGAGAAGAGAGGTAATTTCAAAACCACATTCTTGGCTTCAGAATTCCATAGAAAAACACTTGTGCCAAGGGTACCTGCCTATAAAGACTGAAGGTTATATTCCATGTTTGATCATTTAATGCTTGGAACATAGTCAGCATGGATTTATGGTCTATTAATTTTTAGATATCACCAACTCTTTATGTTTTATTTTCTTGCTAGCTGTATTACAACTGTGAATGCTCAAGGAACTGTAGATTGCCATTGGGTCAGTCCTTAAAACTAATATTCCAGAGATTCTATTAAAGGAAAGAAAATATTAAAATATGTTTGTACTATATTCATAGAAGCTTACACATGGAAACAGAAATAAATACAACACATATAAATCTTTTTGTTTACATATGCAGCTTTTCTTCCAGCCATGATAAGGTGCCCTAGAAATATTCACTAATCTTTGTAACACCCCAGAGGGTAAGTAGCAAGAATTATTATCTTCATATTGCAGGTGAAATACCTAGGTAGGGGCAGATTAAATGACTTGGCCAGGTCACTCTCTAAGTCAGTTATGAAGCTAGAAATAAAACTCTAGACTCTTGACTTTTAGTTGTTATACAAGTACCAGACCCATCAGTATTTGTGCTTCTTTTTCTCACTTGAAAAGTAACCATTGATGTAAATCCTGTCCCTGTTAAGAAAACCTTGCTGTGTGGCACTAGCACACATGATACTGAGTCCTTGATGGGCAGTTAAGAGGGTATTCTGCTGTTGCCATGAAGAAGCTCAGGTAGCAAAAGGATATTGTTAAGCCAGTTTCTTGCAGACCAGGCCCTATGAAGAACTTGGGAGGCTGAGGCGGGCAGATCACAGGTCAGGAGTTCAATACCAGCCTGGCCAACATGATGAAACCCTGTCTCTACCAAAAATATTAAAAATTGCCCAGTGTGATGGAATGCACCTGTAATCCCAGCTACTCCAGAGGCTGAGGCAGGAGAATTGCTTGAACCTGGGAGGTGGAGGCTGCAGTGAACCCAGATCGTGCCACTGCACTCCAGCCTGGGCAACAGAGCAAGATCTGTCTCCAGAAAAAAAAAAAAGAACTTAAGGTATCAGAAGTTTCAGTAACTTTAGAGGTTCAGATAATGTCTTTAAGCACGAAAGTATTTCCATCCACTTTCTTACATTAGTTTTTCTTGAATAATTTCAGATTGCCCTTAGTGTTGGAATCAACCTTCTGAAAGGCTTGCTCCCTGTCCTCAGGAAGTGTGTATCCTACACAAATTAAGACCTGCTTAATCATAAAGTAAGCATCAACATTAGTCCCAGCCCTCCTACACATATTCTCTTCTTCTCTCTTTGATGTTATTTTTTTATTTCTGGCTAATTCGATTGAACTTGAACACCAATGAGTAGCCAGAACCCTCAGCATTTCTCTTCCACAATGGCAGGCCACAAACTGAGACTGTCAGACCCTCATTTGCCTGCTTGTCTGTCCATCAGCAGGAGCTGGGATCAAATCACGTCCAATTTCTGCTTCCTCCTCCCCAGGTTGGCACAGGAGGGGCCGGTGGCTCACATCACAAAGGTACTTTGTGTTCTCTTGCCTTTCTTCTGTGGAATAACTCCTTCTAGTATGACTTCACTTTTCTGTTAGTGAGCACTTTCCCCCATAAATATGCCTGAACAGGTGTTACTCTGCTGCTAACAGAGTTTCCAGCTGTCCTTCTCCAACACAGACCCAGCAAAATCTGTTGTTTCATCCTTTTAGGCAGACTAGAGAAGCGCCGAGCACGAGATGGAGGTCTTCCTTGCAGGATATGGCCGTTCTGCTGCCAGAAGATGGTCCGGAAAGCCTGGCTGGCTAACAAAGACAGGCCTTCAGCGGCTGGGTGTAGTTCCAGTTCTGCATCCCCTTTGGCAGAAACACAGAGGCTGCTGCAGTGTGGCCAGCCAGCGAAATTAGGAAATAAGGACCTCTTTTATTTACTCAGGCTGCTGAATCATGGGCATTCCTGTCTGCTTGGAGAAAAGTCAGGCGGCTCTACTTTCCACTGAAAGTCTCAGGAGTGTTGGAGACTTTCATCTCGGAGTGTTCACACACTTGTTTTAATGTGCTTTATGGAAATGGTGAAACTCAGCAAGTACAGTTGCTGTAGAAAAACATCTGCACTAACCATGCACACACATTTGCATCTTTAAATAGACTTTTTAGGCCACAGAGCTGGTTTCCAGCAAAGCTTTCTCGGCTGTGAGAGCTACAGCTCTTGGAGAGTCAGCTCAAGTGAAGTGACTGGTTTCAAAAATTAAAATTTAACGTGGACATGTTAAGTACTTCACATTGAAATGCAGAAAACTTGCCATCACACGGAAAGACAGTCCCTGTAAGTAGCACTTAGTGCCGAAGGGAAACGAAAGTTAAAGTTGATTCAGGAAACTGAGTTGTAAGAATCCTCTACAGTTTTTCCATGTGTAAAAAGAAATTGACATCATTTAAATCTTTATTCACCATTTAAGCATAGTTAGCGCTGTGGCTGCCAAAAAGCCTAAGTTAATGGGGATAGATAACTCTCAAAGACTTAGGTGGACCTCAGAGTATGTTGGCGGGGAGACCATCACCACAAAAGTCTTGCAGGCATATGATATGGGAAGAGCGTGGACCAGCCCGCTGGGAGTTTGTCAGTGAGTCCCTGTGTATCCTGGGAGAATGCAATCCATTTATAGTACTGGCAAATGAGAGTTTTACATTTTATATTTTAAAACAGAAATCAGCCTTTCAGGGAACCTTTATTTATTTTTCTAAAAGTAACATTCCTTGCTCAAACTATTTACTTCCTCATAGTCCCCGAGCCTTACGACTGCTATAGGGGGTTTTGTGTAATTTCCCTTACAAAGACAAGTAAT
Organism: Callithrix jacchus; assembly: GCF_049354715.1. Classification (NCBI taxonomy): domain Eukaryota; kingdom Metazoa; phylum Chordata; class Mammalia; order Primates; family Cebidae; genus Callithrix; species Callithrix jacchus. Next base: position 68,412,695 of record NC_133514.1, on the reverse strand, counting down.
GGGCACTAGAGAGGAGAAAGAAAAGGTTTCTAGCTGTCTTGAATCCTGGTTAAAACCTTGATCCTAACCTTCAGCTCACTTGACATGTCACTGAAAATTTACAAGCTTAAAAGAACAGTTATATAATAGATACAGTCAGGCATGGACCACAGACAAGAACCTGATTTAAGCATGGTGTTAGGGATTGCACAATTTTTATAATGGCTCATTGCTCTATAATTCTTTATGTATTTGTATAAAAATATGTCATGCTTGGACACAATCTGCAATTTAATAATAAATTCACTTGCTAAATTTTCAGGCTCAGTAGTTACATCCGTCTAGGCTAGATGCATGACAAACTGTGATTCACTGTTTTCCCCAAATGTATAAATGAGAAAATGTGTTTGAAAATATTTTTTAAATGAAATGGCAGGATTTAAGCCTAAAAGATATATGTGAAATGTAGTAGATTTTACCTAGAATGTTGAGCACATTTAATAAATAGCCATTTTTTTTCCATTAGGGTAAATATTTGAAACCTTGATTGGTTTCAGGTATATTAGCTTTAGATGACAACACTTTTTTAAGGGGAAAACTAGATCATCATTTTAGTGTTTAAGAATTGTTTTTTTGTATGTTGAATGGTGAGTTGAGTTTATCTGCATACGTTCCTGCCGTATTCACTTTAAGTATAAATCACATCCACGTCCCCTTTCTTAGGCTGGAAACATGTTGGGTTATAGAGTCATATAAATGAGGACGCAAAATCATGCGGTTTTCAACTTGTATGGCGAAGCTTTGTTGCGGTGGGCAGGGATCCAGGAATGGTGTTTGGTTGTTTTCTCAGAGTGAGAGGGTTGCCATCTGGCATTGATAGTGAGATGGTGTTGTCATCAGTTTCTAGATGCAGGAAAGGAATGATCCTCATCTGTTTCCTGTGGATAAGGAAGAGGCTGACAATCTAGTAAAATCTTGTTACCTTAAAGAAAGCAGACGTGGAATTCGTTTACATAATGCTCACCAGTTTCTACTTTTATGTTAACAATTTAGCTTGCTAGTGAACTTCAGCCTTGAAGAATTAAAAAAGCTTATTTGAACATACTCTAATTGAAAACCATTAGAATATTCTGACGATGCTCTACTTGAGCCTGTTATTCTAACTGAAATACTCTCCCCACCACCTCCACTCCATGGTCTTTACTTGTGTGTATTTTTGAAAAATTGTGCTCCTTTGGAGAGGGAAAAGCTTTTAAAATTTCTTCTGATCTTGAATAATAGGTTGTGAAAAGCAAAAAAGAGGTTTCACAACCTGTTTTGAGATGGCCTTATTTTCCACTTGGATATCAAGAAGGCAACAGAAATAACTGCACATTTGCTAAGAACATAGTTTTTAAATCACCTAACACAAGGTAACGTTCCTTTATGGATAACTTGCTAAGTTTATATCTGGCTCTCGGTCTTGTTTGTCTTCTTTTTGTCACTCGTAAATCTTTCAGCATTTACCATAATCATTTATCACTTTTCCTGTTTCCAGTTTTTCACAAGTTGCTTTGTCTCTGCTCACCTCAAAGTGCAGGTCCTGTTTAGCTAAGGAAGTTCAGGCTGCTGAAGCTTTTGCAAAAGGAAGATATGGTGGGCCACCTCTTGAACTTTCCAAACAAAATACACTATTAAAATCTGGCCCTTGTGAAACTCTCATTTTTTCTTGATCCTAGCTGATCCTAGCTACATGTAATATCTAGCACTACCCTTCTAACATTTAATAATCCATTTTCTGGTCTGTGGTATTCGAATTTCAGTTATTGAAGAAATCCTGGTTGTCTTTCATTACACAAGACATAATTATTATTTTGTTTTCTGTCTTCTTTCATGTGCTTACTTTTTAATATTTTTTTGCTGAAAGCAATAAGGTCTGTATCAATAAGAACCCCATAAAAGATTTTGGTCTTCAGAATTGCCTTTTTATATAAAAACAAGCAAAATGCAGAGGGAATTTTTTATTAAATATTAGACATCTGGGTTGACTGCATTAATTTTAAATCATTCCTGTAATATTTCCTCTTTTCATTTGGTTCTTCAGATGCTCACATAATATGCAAATCATTTTAGAATGAATACAAAGGAAACATTAAATATATTAAAATCTGCATTTTAATAAAATTGTCAATGTATAATATATACCTTGCTTCTAAGAAAGAATGATAAAAAGTAATAAAAGGGTAATTTAGACATAGAACTATTTAATATCCTCTTATATTTTACAATTCAACAAAAAAGTAAATGCAGAATAAGTGCTTTGGGCTCAGATTTGAAAATGTCTCACTCAAATATTCTCTCTTTCATTTTTTTCTTGAATGGTTCAGGAGGGCCCAATTCTGTGTGCTGGTTGAAATGGTATGGTAAACTCACTCTTCAATCTCAACATGTCAGATGAAATGTTTCATTGCTTCTTGTTGCAGATGGAGTGGATGTTGAAGATGATCCAACTTGCTCTTGGCCAGCTTCCTCACCTTCTAGCAAGGATCAGACTTCCCCTAGCCATGGAGAAGGTTGCGATTTTGGAGAGGAAGAAGGTGGTCCTGGGCTTCCGTACCCATGTCAATTCTGTGACAAGTCGTTTAGCCGCCTCAGCTACCTAAAGCACCATGAGCAGAGTCACAGCGACAAACTGCCGTTCAAATGCACCTACTGCAGTAGGCTGTTCAAACACAAGCGAAGCCGAGATCGCCATATAAAACTCCACACCGGAGACAAGAAGTACCACTGCAGTGAATGTGATGCTGCGTTTTCCAGAAGTGATCACTTGAAGATCCACTTAAAGACTCACACGTCCAACAAGCCATATAAATGTGCCATTTGTCGCCGTGGGTTCCTGTCCTCTAGTTCCTTACACGGACACATGCAGGTTCACGAGAGGAACAAGGACGGCTCCCAGTCTGGTTCCAGGATGGAGGACTGGAAGATGAAGGACACTCAGAAGTGCAGTCAGTGTGAGGAAGGCTTTGACTTCCCAGAAGACCTCCAAAAACACATTGCAGAGTGCCACCCTGAATGCTCCCCAAACGAGGACCGAGCGGCCCTCCAGTGTGTCTACTGCCATGAGCTCTTCGTAGAGGAGACCTCCCTCATGAACCACATGGAGCAGGTGCACGGCGGGGAGAAGAAGAACTCATGCAGCATTTGTTCTGAGAGTTTCCACACAGTTGAGGAACTGTACAGCCACATGGACAGTCACCAGCAACCCGAGTCGTGCAATCACAGCAACAGCCCTTCCCTGGTCACAGTGGGCTACACCTCCGTGTCCAGCACGACTCCAGATTCCAACCTCTCAGTGGACAGCTCAACCATGGTGGAAGCTGCCCCGCCCATCCCAAAGAGTCGAGGGAGGAAGAGGGCCGCTCAACAAACCCCTGACATGACTGGTCCCTCGAGTAAACAAGCAAAAGTGACCTACAGCTGTATTTACTGCAACAAGCAGTTATTTTCAAGTCTTGCAGTTTTGCAGATTCACCTGAAAACTATGCACTTAGATAAGCCAGAACAGGCCCATATTTGTCAGTATTGCTTGGAGGTCCTGCCCTCACTCTATAACCTAAATGAACATCTTAAGCAAGTGCATGAAGCTCAGGACCCAGGACTGATTGTTTCTGCCATGCCTGCCATTGTCTACCAGTGTAACTTCTGTTCTGAAGTTGTCAACGACCTCAACACTCTTCAGGAACACATCCGATGTTCTCATGGATTTGCAAACCCTGCAGCTAAAGATAGTAATGCATTCTTTTGTCCCCATTGCTATATGGGGTTTCTCACTGACTCTTCCCTTGAAGAGCATATAAGACAGGTCCATTGTGATCTCAGTGGCTCCCGATTTGGGTCTCCAGTGCTTGGGACTCCCAAGGAACCAGTAGTAGAAGTCTATTCTTGTTCCTATTGTACAAATTCGCCAATATTCAACAGTGTTCTTAAACTGAACAAGCATATCAAAGAAAATCATAAAAACATTCCCTTGGCCCTGAATTATATCCACAATGGCAAGAAATCCAGGGCCTTAAGCCCCCTATCTCCTGTGGCCATAGAGCAGACATCTCTTAAGATGATGCAGGGAGTAGGAGGTGCACCTGCACGTCCAGCCGGAGAATATATCTGTAATCAGTGTGGTGCTAAGTACACATCCCTAGACAGCTTTCAGACTCACCTAAAAACTCATCTTGACACTGTGCTTCCAAAATTGACCTGTCCTCAGTGCAACAAGGAATTCCCCAACCAAGAATCCTTGCTGAAGCATGTTACCATTCACTTTATGATCACCTCAACATATTACATCTGTGAGAGTTGTGACAAGCAATTCACATCGGTGGATGACCTTCAGAAACACCTGCTGGACATGCACACCTTTGTCTTCTTTCGCTGTACCCTCTGCCAGGAAGTTTTTGACTCCAAAGTGTCCATTCAGCTCCACTTGGCCGTGAAGCACAGTAACGAAAAGAAAGTCTATAGGTGCACATCTTGCAACTGGGACTTCCGCAACGAGACTGACTTGCAGCTCCATGTGAAACACAACCATCTGGAAAACCAAGGGAAAGTGCATAAGTGCATTTTCTGTGGTGAGTCCTTTGGCACCGAGGTGGAGCTGCAATGCCACATCACCACTCACAGTAAGAAGTACAACTGCAAATTCTGTAGCAAAGCCTTCCATGCAATCATTTTGCTAGAAAAACACTTGCGAGAAAAGCATTGTGTATTTGAAACCAAGACACCCAACTGTGGAACAAATGGAGCTTCCGAGCAAGTGCAGAAAGAGGAAGTGGAGCTGCAGACTCTGCTGACCAACAGCCAGGAGTCCCACAACAGTCACGATGGGAGCGAGGAAGATGTTGACACCTCTGAGCCTATGTATGGCTGTGACATTTGTGGGGCAGCCTACACTATGGAAACTTTGCTGCAGAATCACCAGCTGCGAGACCACAACATCAGACCTGGAGAAAGTGCCATCGTGAAAAAGAAAGCGGAGCTCATTAAAGGGAATTACAAGTGCAACGTGTGCTCTCGAACCTTCTTCTCTGAAAATGGCCTCCGTGAACATATGCAGACCCACCTAGGCCCTGTCAAACACTACATGTGCCCTATTTGCGGAGAGCGGTTTCCCTCCCTTTTAACTCTTACTGAACACAAAGTCACGCATAGTAAGAGTCTTGATACTGGAAACTGCCGGATTTGCAAGATGCCTCTCCAGAGTGAAGAGGAGTTTTTAGAGCATTGCCAAATGCACCCTGACTTGAGGAATTCCCTGACGGGCTTTCGCTGCGTGGTGTGCATGCAGACAGTGACCTCCACTTTGGAACTCAAAATCCATGGGACATTCCACATGCAAAAGACAGGGAATGGGTCTGCAGTTCAGACCACAGGGCGTGGCCAGCACGTCCAAAAACTGTACAAGTGCGCATCTTGCCTCAAAGAATTCCGTTCCAAGCAAGATCTGGTGAAACTTGACATCAATGGCCTGCCATATGGTCTGTGTGCTGGCTGCGTGAATCTCAGTAAAAGCGCCAGCCCAGGCATCAATGTCCCTCCCGGCACGAATAGACCAGGCTTGGGCCAGAATGAGAATCTGAGTGCCATCGAGGGGAAAGGCAAGGTGGGGGGACTGAAGACGCGTTGCTCTAGCTGCAACGTTAAGTTTGAGTCTGAAAATGAACTCCAGAACCACATCCAAACCGTCCACCGAGAGCTTGTGCCAGACAGCAACAGCACACAGTTGAAAACGCCCCAAGTATCACCAATGCCCAGAATCAGTCCCTCCCAGTCAGATGAGGTAACTCGCCTTTTTTAATGTTTGCTATTTAACCTCCTCAAGAAACGGTCCCTACTTTGTTTACACTCTCCACAGCTTTATTTATTGTCATGGGCCAAAAGATGCTTAGATTGAAATGCAATGTTTTTTTTTTTTCCCTCATAGCCATTAGCTAGCAATTACTTGCTTCTTGATAAGCAGCATTTTGGCTTGAATGGTGCAAAATAGGACTAATTCCAGTCTCCCTAGGATATTGTCTTCTCTATGACTGAAGAGACCAGCGCTTATGCCAACACTACTGAGATCTGGAATCTCAGCATAGTATCGCCATGAGTTGAAATCCCCAGCCATGACTTGTGTGTATGGCAGAGAGATAATGACACAAAAGTAAGATGCTATGAGCCAATGTGCTGGCTTAGAGTAAATTAAAAAGAATATATATATTTGGGGATAACAAATTGGGTAAGGGTGGCTTTTTAATACCATGTTGTCAACACTCACCGTTTTCCTTTGTCTTCTGGGTAGTGAGGAAAATACTCCTCACAACAGGATTTTTAAAACCCCTACATTTATTAGCGCCACATGCCCATTATTCTGTTTAAAGGCACTATCCCTGAGTTTGAGACTTACTCTCTGGGTTTCAAAATTAATACGTGCGTTTTTTTCCCCTTAGTTTCAGAGTAGTTTTATGCTTTCTTTGCCATGATGAGTACAAGAAACAAGTTCATTTACAATGAAATCATTTCCTAAGTCATCATTTCTAAGAAGCTGAGCAGTGGATGGCTCATTTTAATATTTCTTGATGCTTTATCATCTGGTTTCTAATAGCTCTTTCCACTTCCCTACCTGCCCCTATCTGGAGATCCATCCAAATGAAAATCCCAGGGAGATCCTTCTCCCTTCAGTTTGGGGTGACTGCATTTTCCTTATCTTGTCTCTGCACTCACACCCCAGTGGAGGCCCCCCTGTGGCTCCCTGCAGATAGCCATCAGTCAGCTGGCAGGGGAGGGCTGAGAAGACTGAGACAGAGCCTGGCCTCGCAAAACGTGGCATCTGTGTGGCAGGCAAACTCCCAAACTTTGAAGCCACCTTTCCCTTCTTCCTTCCCCAAGTAAATCTGCACTTTTCTCTCATTTAAATACATGAAATCCTTTCGAACTGCTGAGGACAGCTGGAAGAACATAGTTTGGATAATGGCTGATAGCTCATGGATTGGGTCAAATTGTTTCTTGTGAAATAAATATTAGTAGTTAAAATCACATGAAATGAGGGTTTTTCAAGTTTTTACTTTGAAATTTTTTAAGCCTGTAGAAAAGTTTAAAGGCCAACACAATGAACATGTATGTGTGCCTGTGTATCGGAATCCCAGATCCACCAGATAAGAATATTTTGTTGTGTTTTCTCTCTCTCTGCACCCTTTTTAAAATCAATCTGAGCTACATGAAGGAAAGTTACAGGTTTCTTGACAAATCCTAAGAATAAGGGTATTTTTTTGGTTCAATTATGACATCATTAGCTAAAGCAATTCACTAAATTTAAAAAATTAAGTCATTTCATAATACTTATGGAAGTATTCTTAAGAGTATCTGTAAGAGGTTCATATTTAGATTTCCTCAGTTGTCCCGAAAATGTCTCCTGCATTTACATGTTTTTGAATGAGAATTCTTAAAACAGTAAGGCAGAAAATTACTCTTTTCCTTTGTTTTTATTTTGTAATGCTTAACATATACCTACAAGAGATTGATAATCATGTGTGATTTTAAATATGTGTAAGGGTGATTTTAAATGCTTGCATTAGTCTGTGTGTGTGTGTGTGATTGTGGTGGTGCTTGTGCATTTTAAATGAAGCCAAGCTGGACCCTTCTTTCATAGTGGATTTTTTATGAAAGGGTATATGCCTGTTTCTTCTTAACTGTTCATGGTTTGTATTTTCTGATATTTATAAATTACCATATATTATAATACCATCTAAGAAGAAATATTTCAAAAATGAATGAGGACATATAAATAGTATTTACACATTAAGTTGGTTAGAGTTACTTGATCAGGAGAATTTATCATTAAGGCTTGAATTATACCTAAAATCTTAGTGATATTTAGAAAGCTTATCTTTATCCTGCATTTACATAGGATAATACCTCAAATATTTTTAATATACTTAAGTTTTACAATTGCATTTTGAAAGCACCTAGTGACTAAGGGTCAAAAATGACTATGCAGACGTGTACCTCCCTATTAAACCTGATTAATAAGAGCTTAGAGTGATGTGCTTAATTGACCAGGTATTAGGATTCGGTTTCATCTATTTCTTTTGTGCGTCAAAAGCTCACTAATTTGTTCAACACTGTCATCATCATTACTATCGCCATTTTGTAATTCATCATTCTATGTAAGTTATAAAATTTTATGTGATAACCTCTACAATTAAAAATATACAGTAGACCGTATTATTTGAACTGATGTAGAAAATTCACTAAATGTACACAAAGTTCTACAAAAAGAAGCCTGAAAATAATGTGTCAGCAAGAAAAACATAAAATAAATATTCATTTGTCGTTCACATTCTTTGTTAGCCACGTTAAATTTCTATAAGTTCTCATTTGCAGTAGTTTGTGCGTTTTTTCCAGATTACGTAAAATGAAATGTTACTATCTAAGTCTTTGTCAAAAGACAGGTATATCATGTAGGAATAAATTTTATCACGAAAAGAAATGTGACATCTGTCTTTTGACTTAGAAGCCCTAGGTAGGAATTGAAGGATTTAGCAACATAGGTGGTATTTTCATCTCTTCTTCTTGCTGAGGCTTGAGATTTTTGGAGTGAAAAGAAAATCACAGGAGATAGTAAATCCTGGATACATAGCTATGGTCAAGAACAAGGTTAGATTTTTCTGGACCATGACTTAGAATATGGACAAATATTTGTGTACATCTTTCAAAGACTGAAAAGAGTATTACTTGATTGAAACTAGGATACCTAATTAAAAAGGGATTTAAACTTAAATATAAGTCTGGGAAGGATAAATACTATATTAAACCCTGCAATTGAAAAAATGGATGAAAAACAAGGTATGCAACAGGAAAAGAAGGATAATAGTCAGTAGCTGTTATGTAATAGGGAGATTTGAAATTGAAGACAGATCTGATTATGAATCCCATTTGTTCTGCCTAATGCTTTCTGATTTTGTGAAAAATGTTTTCTTTGTGTCACAATCCTCAAATTATTAATCTAAATTTGCACTGAAGATTTTGTTTTGAATAAAATATTTTGGAGAATCTATTTTTTTTTTGCTCCTCAAAGGTTGAATGTGATACAAATTTACACATAATCCACAGTAAATGATTCCAGAGATGGTAAGATTAATTGGGGATGGGAAGAACATTGGCCACCTAGCTTTTTCCACACATGGAGCACTTTGCGGAGTTATTGACATTTACTGTGTGTCTAATAAATGTTCGTTCTTCTGGAGTTTGTGGGCCCTGGTCTGGCTCTCTAGTCAGGGGCTGCCCCATCTGGACCTCAAAATGTTGTCTCATGACTTTGAAGTTCTACAGGAGATACTGAAAACACATGTTCTTCTGCCTCCTTTTCTAGTGTGCTTCATAGTCAGGTTTCCTGGAGGGATTGTTTACTCACATTTCAATTCATACCATTCCCACCAGTTCATTGAAATTGCTCTTGCCAGCGTTACCATTAGCTTCATGATTTCCCCATGTTGTGAGACGTGCATAGGGTGCCACAGAATCAAAATAGAAGGAATGGTATTGACCATCTGACTCAGCCACTCTATTTTACAGACAAGGAAACAGGACTGGGTAAATAGAGGATTGTAAGATCACACAGCCAGTGAAGGGTAGGCAAGGAGCAAGAGTCCAGGTCCTAACTCCAGGTCCAGGATTCTCTTTCCACAATCCCAGGACACTGTTTGCTAGCCGCAGTAGAATCCCAGTCTTTCTACAGCATCCTCTCGGTATTCCTGTCTTCTTTCTCTTCTCCTTCAGTTCCCTCACCCATTGCACAGGATCTTCTGCATTCATCAATTTACTGCAACTGACTCCAAGGGCTCTTCTGGCCTAATTAACAGTGCAGTGTACTTAAAGAAAAAAGATAGTATATCTTAGTTATTATTGTCTCTAAACAGTTGCCACTGTTGGTCAGTCCATGTTTATAGGACCTTTGCCTTCCTTCTTGGCTTACTGGGTACCTCTGTGGACGCCCTGCAGCCTCCTCCTTTCGCTAGCCCCTTCCTGTAGGTTTGTTTCTCCCTCCTTGCTCTCAGTCTGCATATCCCCTCCATGGGGCCTCCTTTACTCTCAGAGCTTAAATGGTCACCTTTTATTGACCGCTCTCCAAATAGTGTCTCCAATGGACAGGAGGGGACTTTTGGAGGCTGACAGAAACACTGTGTATCATGATGCCTGTGGTGGTTATGTGATTGTGCATGCATTTATCAGAACTCGCCGGATTTAAGATTGGTTTATTATTTTATGGGGATTACACCTCAATGAAGCTAATTTTATTTTATTATTTATTTATTTGTTTGAGACAAGGTCTCACTCTATCACCCAGGCCAGAGTGCAGTGGCCCGATCACAGCTCACTGCAGCCTTGACCTCCCGGGCTCAGGTGATCTTCCTGCCTCAGCCTCCTGGGTAGCTGGGACCACAAGCTCGTGCCACCACGCCTGGCTAATTTTTTGTGTTTTTTGTAGAGACAAGCTTGCCATGTTGCCCAAGCTGGTCTTGAATTCCTGGGCTCAAGCAAACTTCCTGCCTCAGCCTCCCAAAGTGCCAGGATTACAGGTGTAAGCCACTGTGCCCAGGCTGAAGCTAATTTTAAAAAACAATGGTATCTCCAACTCACATCTCTGCACTAAGCTTCAGACTCATATAAACAGCTGCCTGCTCCACATATCCACTCACATGTTCCCTTGAACTTCAAACTCAGTGGGTCCCAAATTGCACTCAGCACCTTTTCACTAAACCTGCATTTTTTCATATGTTTTTGATTTCACCTATAGGTCCATTGATCTTCTCAGTCACTTCCTTTCTACTCTGCATCATTTGGTCATCAAGCCATCTTGAATGCAGTTCATATGTACAGCTGACTCTTGAACCTCCCAGGAGATAGAGGCACTGATCCTTCACTTGGTCGAAAATCTGTGTAGAACTTTTACTCCCTCAAAACTTAACTGCTAATAGCCTACTTACCAATAACATAAACAGTTAACACATATTTTGTTAATTATGTGTATTACATACTGTATTCTTGCAATAAAGTAAACCAGATAAAAGAAAATGCTATTAAAGTCATAAGGAAGAGAAAATCTGTTCATTAGGTAGAAGTGGAATATCATAAAGGTCTTCATCGTCATTGTCCTCGTGTTACATAGACTGTGGAAGAGAAAGAAAAGGAGGGTTTGGTCTTGCTGTCTTAGGAGTGGCAGAGGTAGAAAATCCACATGTAAATGGATCCATAGATTTCAAACCTGTGTTGAGTGTCAACTACTTCTTTTTTGTTTTTTTTTATTTGAGACAGGGTTTCACTCTGTGGCCCAGGCTCGAGTACAGTAGTGGGATCACAGCTCACTACAGCCTCAACCTCCTGAGCAATCCTCCTGGCTCATCTCCAGAGTAGCTGGGACTATACAGGTGCGCACCACCATGTCTGGATTTTTTTTTTTAAGTGGGCTCAAGATCTCACTGTGTTGCCCAGGCTGGGCTCAAATGATTATCCTGCCTTGATCTCCCAGAGTGCTGGGATTACAGGCGTTGAGCCACTGCACCCAACCAGCTGTTTTTCTTGAATCAACTCCTCCCACCACACCCTTACCACATTTTAAGTTCAATCGCTGATCATCTTTTCTAAACAACTAGAGCAGCCTCATTTGGTCCTTCTGACTTGACTCTCATCTTTCAAATACATCTCCACACCACTGCCAAAACCATCCATTTAAACACAGATCTGTCTAGCATGTCCCTTCCTATTTGAAACATTTTAAGTGTTCTGCACCTCGATCCCCATAGGATGATAGAATACTCCTTTTATTATGAAATACAGGACCCTTCGGTTTTTGGCTTTCCCTTCTTTTTCCTACCTTCTCCTTGTTCTATAATTGGAAGCACTTTAATTAACCACAGATAGCATATTGCTTCTGTGTCTTATTGAGGCTGTCCTGTTCCTTCTCCCCAAATAACCTCTCTCCTCTTGACTGTCTTGCACCTTCCAGCAATCTGTCCAGCTTGTTCTTTCTTTGGAGATCAGCTATTCCAGAAGGCCGCCTATGAGCCTGACTGTTCATTCCAACCATCTCCCTATCCCTTCAATGACCTGTGCGGATAATAGGGAGTAAATACAATTTGAAAATTGTTACACTGCTTGATGATTATCTGTTACACTGTCTTTTCCTCTGATTAATTTCCTGGGGCAAGCACTTACTCAGTCTCATATTCCTAGTACATCTGACAGGGCCTGGCCCATGGTAGGCAAATGCCTCACTGCATGGGTGTCATGCTGTGAGCTTGCATGTGCCTGGTGGCCTTCCGAGAATATCTCCTTATTTTTGCAGGACAACTGGCCACCTAGATTTTTCCTGCAGGAAATCTTTGTACAGCAACGAACCTGAAAGGTATGCGTTGGCCATAGAATTGCAATTCATATGTTTTACCCCCTTTGGATTCAAAATATTATTTTATCATCTTTAATGAAGCAATATTTCATCAAAGTTCTGTCATAGATTTTATTTGCTTATTTATTTATTTACAGACAAGGCCTTGCTCTTTCATGTGGGCTGAGTGCAGTGGTGCCATAGTGACTCACTGCAGCCTTGACCTCCTGGGCTCAAGTGATCCACCTGCCTCAGCCTCACAAATAAATAGCCTTGGACTACAGGTGTATACCATCACACCCAGCTAATTTCTTTTTAAATTTTTTTTTGTAGGGACAGGGTCTCGTTATGTTACCCAGGCTGTTACTCAAACTCCTGGGCTCAAGTGATCCTCCCACTTACACCTATCAAAGTGCTGGGAATACAGATGTGAGCCTCTGTCTTAGATAATGTGAACACATTCTAGTCTTCTGTTTTATCCACCTCAAGGCCTGCTTTCCCAAAGAAGTCGTCATTGCTTCTAATAAGGCTGCCAGTGGTCTCCAAGTTGGAGAGAAACCTTTCTGTTCTTGTCTTCTCTGTAACATTAGGCAGAAGAGATGGCTCTTTCCTTGACATGCTCTGTCTGACCTCATGACATTCCCTCTTCCTGCTTTCTTCCTACTTCTACCTTTAGAGACTTTTTCTGTGCTTATTCTGAAAGTGCAGAAATTCTTTGTGGCTCACCCTTGGCGCCCTTTGGGCAGCTCATCTATTCATGTGGCTGTAATTCTCTGGGCCAAGAATGTCCATATTTATATTCTAGCCCAAATCTGCTCTTAGTTTATGTTACTGTGTTCTGCGCACAGCTTGCCTTTTCCATTTGTGTCTCTTGGATATCTGAAGTATCGTATGCATACATTAAACTCCTGGTTCTCTCTTGAAATGTTTTCCTTTTCCAGACTTCCATCATTTTAGTAAAGGGAACCACTCTACATCCAGTTACTCAAGCAAGAAACCTGTGAATCATTCCTGATTCCTCCTTTCCTCTCATTCTCCATGTTTAATCCATCAGTGAATACTGTTGATTCCACCTCCAATAAGTATCTTCAAATGTCTCATCCACTTCTTTCCAACTCCAAAGCCATCATCTTAGGCTGCAGTTGTTTCTCATCTGGTTACTGCAGTAGCTTCCTAACAGATCCTCTCCTTCGTCTTCTCCCTGCTTCCAATGCGTTCTTCATGCTGCAGTTGGAAGCGCAGACCTGTAAATTAAATGAAGTCACTTAAAATTTTTTCGTGGCTTCCCACTTTCTCAGATGAACCCCAACACCTCACCAGCTTACAAGGTCATAGGCTCTCTGGCCGTGGCAGACTGTTCTCACTTCCTTCTGGTGACTCTTTCTTCTTTACTCTGCCCAGGTCCTGAACATGTGCTGCTTTCCCACTTTATCACCTGAGCTACTCTCCCCAAGCAGCCTATCTGTTCCACTGGCTTTCTTATCTGTCAGGTGGGCCTTCCTGAAAATCTTATCAAAGGTGGTCTCCCCCTTAGGATTTTCTTTTAAAAATTGTCATTATTTGTTCACTGGGCTAGGCATGATGGCTCACACCTATAATCCCAGCACTTTTGGAGACTGAGGTGGGAGGATCATTTGAGGCCAGGGGTTTGAGACCAGCTTGGCCAACAGAGCAAGATCTTGTCTCCATAGAAATGAAACATTAGTCAGGTGTGGCGGTGCACACCTGTAGTTCTAGCTACACAGGAGGCTGAAGTGGGAGGATTGCTTGAGCCCAGGAGTTCAAGGCTGCAGTGAGCAGTGATAGCATCGTTGTACTCCAGCCTGAGCAACAGAGTGACACGCTGTATCAAGAAATAAAGCCTTATTTCCTTCTTCTCCTTTCTTATCTCTGAATGCCCATCAGCTTATCATAAGGGCTCAGTAAATGTTGGTTGAACAAATGAATATAGTGTAAGTACTTCAGAGTAAAAAAATATAGTGTATACTTTATTTTCAGGTACAGCTAGTTACTAATACATACGGATATTGGTCATTTTGCCCAAAACTATTTTAAAGTTAGGTTTGATCTAAAAATATTAAAATACACTAAAAGGCTTCAAGTTTGTAACAATCCAAAATTCATCTTTAATATGAAGATCTGTTTTAAGTGTCTTAGAATCAATACTATTTCTTTATGGTTCTTGTATGGAAAATGGAAATGTATATGATGACAATTTAGAACCTACTTAAGTTCTGGAGTTCTTTTTTGTATTGTTCTGTTCATCAAAGTTTCCATATAAGGCTGAAAAACAATAGATTGATAAAAAATATTTTAAAGTTTTCAAATTTCAAATTGATGATACTAAGTTTTGCTAAGTTAAATATGCAAAGAGCAAAAACTAAATGGGTTAAGCTCCCTCTAAAGAGACGGTATTTTAAAAATTAAGTAGAAAATTTACAGGACCAAATAAATTGATAAAATCCAAGATGTTCTTGAAATACAGTGAATTACTCTGCCAAGTCCAGTCTATATTGTTGTTGTTGTATTCAATATTTTTTGCCATCTACAGAGTAATAGAGCCAGGGAGTCAGCAGCCCTGGCATCAGTAGCAGGCTGTGGAATGTGGGAGCAGGTGCCTTGCATCCATGCTTTGTACACAGCTCTGTGATCATCTGGTTTTGATCATTGCTCCCATTGTTGCATTTGCGGCATCTACCATTCCTAGATTTTCTGTACCTACTTCCAGTTCTAGTCCTTTTGTTGATGTTTTTCATATGATTACAGTGACTTTTTAGAACTTACAAAATTCAAAAATAGGATTGTTTTTGTATTTCAAATTTCTAATTGCACATAATAATGTTTGTCCCTTTGGTACTAGGCCAAAAGAGTTTGGAATCATCCTGTGTCATCATAGAACTGTCTAGGAAGAACATTTCACATTTTTGACTGAGATTTTGTCAAGATGAAAATTAGTAAATATCTAGTCAAGATGATTTTAAATGATGAAAGAAAAGTGAAAGCTATATTCTAGATCTCTGGATCTCTTATTATGGTGTTGCTCTACCTACCACACGATGTAGATGTAGTTTTCTAGTACAAATGTTCTTTGTATTAGAAATTTAACAGCCTAATTATAAGAATCTTGCCAAAGGCTTTTTTTTTTTTTTTTTTTGAGACGGAGTTTTGCTCTTGTTACCCAGGCTGGAGTGCAATGGCGCCATCTCCACTCACCGCAACCTCCGCCTCCTGGGTTCAGGCAATTCTCCTGCCTCAGCCTCCTGAGTAGCTGGGATAACAGGCACACGCCACCATGCCCAGCTAATTTTTTGTATTTTTAGTAGAGACGAAGTTTCACCATGTTGACCAGGATGGTCTAGATCTCTTGACCTCATGATCCACCCACCTCAGCCTCCCAAAGTGCTGGGATTACAGGCGTGAGCCACCGCCCCCGGCTGCCAAAGGCTTTTAAAAAAGGCTGAATAGTTGGTTCCCCTTATTTATACTTTTTAAAAACCTTTTCATGCTTTATTACCTTTTAAATGTGCATGTTTCTAAAGGTTCTATTCTTAATCTGCTTTTCTATTCTGAAATAGGAATCCCTGTTTCCTATTACCTCATTATTATCCCATACAGATAAGCAAATATGAAGCTTCAGTTCTCAACCTCTGTTGAACTCCCATCTTAGATTTTCACATTACCAGTTGAAGCTTCTGCTAGCCCTTTAATCAACTCTAACTATAATTTCATGTTTCTCCCATTTTGGTCAGTGTTTTATCTTCCTCCTGGTCATTCCTGCCTGAAACTTTGTTTCCTATACGATTCCTGTTCTCCTAACCTGTTAGGGCAATAACTCCCCAGGTGCTACTGGTTATTCTTCTGTAATTTCTCTTCTATCTGCATCTCCTGCATCCTGTCTCCAGGCCAAACTATATTAAATCTCAGCTGGTCTCCTTCACATGCTTCCTATCATAAAGCTTATCTCAACAAACTTAAAACCTGACAATCACACAAATCACGTTCTCTCACTAGAATACAAGTAAGTTATAATTGAAAAAGGGATCTTACAAACCATACATTTTAAGGTTTAAAACATGCATTGAACAAAGAAGGCATAAAAATAGAAATTACAAATGCTAAAAACTAAAGGATAAATACATTTCAAAAGTTTTGAGATATAACTAAATGCCCCACTTAGAGGGAAAGTTGCTAGAAAATAAAAATATACATTAGAAAATAAGGAAAGCATACTATCACTGAGATGTATCAACTAAAGACCTTAAGAACAGTACAATAAAATAAACTCATAAAACGTAGAAAGAAAGAAAGCAATAAAGCTAAGAGCAAAAGTAATGAAATAGTAAACAAAGCAACAGTGAACAACAGGAAGGCCAACAAAGTAAAAAGTTAGTTTTCTGAAAAGACTGTCAGAATTTACAAGCTTTTGGTGAGATTAATCAGGAAACAGAACCAGAGGTAAATAATATTAATAATGAAAAGGGGAGCCTTACTTTATACTTGCAGAAATTAAAAGGCTAATAGGAGAAACATTACACATATCAAAATGACTATAAAAACGAATGCAATATTTTGAGAGAATGAGGAGCAAAATGACTTCATTTATGTAAAATTTAAGAATGGACAAAACTAATCAAGATAATCAAAGTCAGATTGGTTACTTCTGGGATGCCATCGACAGGGAAGGAAAAGCAAGGCATTTCCTGGATGATGGACGTGTTTCATATCTTCTCTATGTGTTGGTTACACTGGTGCATAATATCTGAAATTTCACCAGGCAGTATAGTTAGGATTACTACAGTTTATGTAATGCCATTTCCCAATAAAATTTTACAAAAAAAGCCAAATAAAGATAAAAAAAGAAAAAAGAATACTATGAGTAATTTTATGCAAATAGTAGAGAATTTAAGTTATATTATATAGAAACAATCTTAGAATAATTTGTTACCAACAATGGCTCAAGAGAAAAAAAGAAGTATAATGATTCAATAAACATTAAAGAGTTTAATACATTGTTGAAAATCTTTTCTCCGAAGATGCTATTAGGCTCAGGTGGCTTTCAAAATGAGTCCCTCTAAGAATACACGTAATTTCAAAAATGTGCCTGAAAATACAAAAAGAGAAAATACCTTCTTTTATTTAATGAATCTGGTATGATCCTGATATCAAAACCAGACAAAAATACTGAAAAAGAGAAATCTAGGCCAATTTTATTCATGATTCTACATTTTAAATTTTTGAACAAAGTATTAGTAGTTAAATCTGTGATGAGAATGTATTATGATTGAAATAGGTTTATCACAAGAATGCAAGGTGGGTTCAATATTAGGAAATCAATTAATTTACCACATTAGCAGATTAAAATACATAAATTATACTTTTATCTTAAAAGTCAATGGAAAAACTGTAACATACTTTCATGATTTAAAAAGACACTAAAGTAAGAATAGGCAGGAATTCCCTTGCCCTAATAAAAACTGTTTAAAATACTTTTTTTTTTTTTTTTTTTGAGAAGGAGTCTCGTTCTGTCTCCGAAGCTAGAGTACAGTGAGTGGCGCAATCTTGGCTCACTGCAACCTCCACCTCCCGGGTCTGGGATTACGGGTGTGCACTACCCTGCCTGGCTAATTTTTGTGTTTTTTTTAAATAGAGACAGGGTTTCACCATGTTGATCAGGCTGGTCTTGAACTCCTGACCTTGTGATCTGCCTGCTTCAGCCTCCCAAAGTTCTGGGAGGCTTGAGCCACTGTGCCCACCTAAAATATTATCTTAAGCAAAAATTATAAATAATATATAATAGTTATGTTATATATAACTATTTTATTTTTTATAATATAATGTAACTATATTATAATTATATATGTTATAACTATATTATACTTACAATATAGTTAATGGGGAAATTTTGATGAAATTAATATTTTAAAATTACTAATAAGGCATGGTGAGTGACGTAGCCAACAAGGTAAGATAAAATCAGAATGAATTTGAGTATTAAAAAAAAGGTAGCCAAAAATTGAAAATATACAGATTATATTGTCATATACAGGTAATATGTTTGCTTGTAAAACAATACCCGAAGAGTCTAATGACAAATTATTACAAGTAAACTTTAGCAAAGTTGCTGGATACCAAATCAACACATTTAAGTCAACTGGATTTTTATTCAAAACCCAGAAAATACATGTTTTAAAATAATCCCATTTATGATAGACAGAAAAAGTTAGAAACAATCTTATAAAATATATTGTCATTTATGGAAAAGAATGATAAAACATTAGTGAAATATTTTAAAAGACCTGAATAAATGATCAGATATAACTTTTTCATGGATGGAAGACTCAATACTGTAAGTCTGTCAATTATCTCTAAATTGATCTATAGATTCAGTGTTATTCCAATGAAAACTTATATGTATATGTATTATATATCTATATTTATATATATTTTATATATATTATATATAATAATATATAATACATATATATAAACATAAATATATTATGTATATATTTTATATATACATTTGAGACAGGGTCTCACTCTTTTGCCCAATCTGGAGTGCAGTGGTGCGATCATGGCTCACCACAATCTCTGCCTGCCAGGTTCAAGTAATTATCCTGCCTCAGCCTCCTGAGTAGCTGGGACCACAGGCACATGCCATCATGCCTGGCTAATTTCTGTATTTTTAGTAGAGATGGGGTTTCACTATGTTGGCCAGGCTAGTCTCAAACTCCTGACCTCCTGATCCGCCGCCATGGCCTCCCAAAGTGCTGAAATTACAGGCGTGAGCCACCATGCCTGACTACTAAAATAAATTTTTTCATATTTTTATTTTTTGGAACTTGATAAGCAGATTTCAAAACGTGTATAGAAGAATGAAAATCACATGACAAAGATAATCTTGAAGCAAAAGAATAGACAGGGAAAATATTTGTCCCATTATCTAGTCAATTTATAATAAATCTGCAGTAATTAGGATTATGAGGCAGTGTTGGTCCAAAGAACCACACAGAAATTTCTCCAAAAAAGATATTACATGTATAAAACTCCATCTAGAATAGAACTGCCTTTGCACATTAGTGGGGAAACGGATAGAGTCTTCAACTCATTATCTGTATGAAATAAAATAAAAATAAAATTGAATCTCTACTGACATGTATAAAAATTAGTTCCAGGTGGTTTAAAGACAGATGTGTGAAAGGCAAAACTATAAACCTCTTAGAAAAATAGAAGAATATTATCACCTTCAGTAAGGGAATGATTTTGTAAACAAGAACACACAATATAATTCACAAATAAATATGTTCAGCAACATTAAAAATAATTTGTTTGCCAAAAGTTATCATACAGGGAGTAAAAACAAAAGCTACCGGATTATAAAACACATTTATAACACATATAATATAACTAGAAAAATTAATAGTTTTCAAAACTGTTTAAGAGACAGCTAGAAATAACAATGCAAAACACCAAATAAAAAAATGGGAAATTAACAGGAACAGGAATGTCATAGATAGGAAGCATGATGGCTCAGTGAACATATGAAAATATTTATTCTCATTATTAATATGGAATAATGCAAATTCAGACAAAGAGTAATGGATTGTGTGGGAGGGCTGCATAGGAAGCTATGCAGGAGTCTAGGCATACAGGTGATTAATAGTAATTTTTTATATATTACCTGCGTTATCAATGCTCTATAAGCATTTAATCTCTAACATAAAAACAAAAACCCTCAAAAACTCAAAACCCTAAGTATATAATCAGTATCATTCACCATAAATAGAAGAATGAATACAAAATAGTGTTTTAAAATTTCTAGCCATGTATTCATACCCACAAACCGCTCTGAGCCTAAAACCTGTTCATTGCTACAAATAAGTTTATCAAGTGTTGTGGAGGTATTAAAGACATATTAGCATCTCAGTTGATCTTTTTTCTTTCATTATTGTAATTAGAGGAGTATCCATGCATTAACTTTAATGGGGTACATATCTCACACTTTGGGGAAGGTCAGTACTTAGCATGAACCTTTTTATTCCTCATCTTGTACTTCAATTTGTGATAACATATTTATTAATTCCTGTCATGTACAAGGCATTAGCTACCAGGTTTGTAAGAGGAGGAGCTTTATACAAATGTAGTTATTTGGATACATGTCTTTCTCCTCTATGTATGTCTGGCAAGCTTACGTGAGAACAGGGAAATAGTATGCCTGGAGCAGGGGACACAGTGTTGGGAGAGGAGGTCAGAGAGCTGGAGAGAGGGGCAGAGGCTGGACTTTGGCTTGGTAGTCTCCATGGGTCTCAGAGGAGTTACTTGTATGCCCTAGTTCTTCGTAAACACTTATAAATAATTGGAGCCTAGTAATTAAAACATTTGGAAAATGAAACAAAGCATTTTTGTAAAAACTAAATAATGGTACAAGTTCTCAGAGCCACACATAAAAGCAACAGTAGACACCTCGTAAGTATGTAATATACTATGCACTTCACGTCATAAAGAGCTTGAGTGGCAGGTGAAGTCCTCTAAAAATCCCCATATCAAGGCAAATAATTTATTTTATTGAATTAAACATTGTATTACATAAGCAAGTCTTTAACTCTGTAAATTTTTTCTTCTAGGGAGATTGCTCCTGTGGGTATGGGGAGTTTAAGGATATGCAGCATAATATAGTAGAAGGAAAGATTGTACTTAGGGAAAAAAACGAGTTCATGTAGCAGTTGACAGAGCCACCTGTGTGATCTCAGCCAGTCCTTCCTAAGCTTCAGTATCCTATTGCTAAAATGGGCATTCAACATACTTTACCCTCTATATAAGGTATCATGAAAAGCAGATGGTACAGTCTCTGAAAGGTCTTGCTAAACATGAAGCGGGTTACAACTGTAGCATTTATATAGTATGTAATCTACACATATCCCTACTGTGTATGTACACATAATTTATTTATATAATGTTTCTTAATATGTTATTATAATGTAGAATTATTTAATGCTAGGACTATTGCTTATTCAGTCAAAATGCATCTAAATGAGGAATTATATTTCCACAAAGTTGCTAAAGTGGAAAAGCATAATTAAGTCTTAAAAATAAAACTTAGAGGCAATGAAAATCAAGGAGCAAAAAGAATGTAAAGACCACAGAGATAAAATGTTACTTTATTTGAGATCAGAGAGAGTATCCGGAAACAACACATATAAAAGGTAGAAAAGCATATAAATGAATGAGCACATAGGTGGCAAATGTAATCACAGTTAAGAAAGGAAAAATGTTCAACAGTATTGGATTACAAGGGAGTTAACAAAATCTTGGAGAAATAACATTTCAGTCAAGTAAAAATTGGGCATGAAAGGTTTAGTAAGTGAATACCAAAATAAGGCTTTTCCCCTCTAATCCTAGGAAACAAATGAATAGTTTGAGAAGCAGTTAATTTGAAAGGGCTGTTATTTGCCTAAAATCCACTGGCGATGTCTGTATGAATCACATGCACAGTATTTACATTCTGAGGGGGAAACAGTGAAAATTGTCTCTTTTTTTTTGGCCATGATTTGTAATTTAGATGTATCACCTCTTGACATTTTTTTTTTTTTTTTGAGACCGAGTCTTGTTCTTTCGCCAGGCTGGAGTGCAGTGGCACAGTCTTGGCTCACTGCTACCGTTGTCTCCCAGATTCAAGTGATTCCCCTGCTTCAGCTTCCAGAGTAGCTGGGACTAAAGGTGTGCACCACCACACCCATCTAATTTTTTCTATTTTAGTAGAGACGGATTTTCACCATGGCCAGGATGGTTTCGATATCCTGACCTCTTGAGCCACCGCACTAGGCCACCTCTTGATTTATTTTAAGAATAGAAACTTACATTTTTTAAAAAGTAAGTGGTTGAGAGATACTTCAATGCAAACATAAGCCACGATTTAGAAATTGAAATGGTATTGTTAAGCCTAACTTGATATGGTTTGATGTTAACATATTCATTTTAAGATAGATCTTAAGGATTTTCTTTGGAATTTTACATTTAAATTCGGCTTAGGCAGTAAGGAAGCAAAAATGAGCAGTATTAAAAGCTATTGATATGCTCCAAGCAACATAGCAAGACTTCATCTCTACTGAAAATTTAAAGAAACTTATTGGGTTCAATGGTGTGTGGCGTGGCCAGTAGTCCAGCTACTCAGGAGGCTGAGGTGAGTATGGGGAATAAATGAATGAATGAACTAGACTTAAATTAATGTAAGCAGTGTCACAAGTCGGTTTGAAATGTTTTGAATTTGGTATAACAAAATAATATCAAAAAAGCTATTGATAAATATCTAGAAATTGATAATTTAATTATAAGCAGTGACCATATGTTTGATAAAGGTCATTCTTTTTAAAAAAGAAAGAGAAAATGGAGACACAGAAGAAAGGCAAAAAGAAAGGTGGGTTGAAGGGAGAGAGGGAAGGAAAACTAAATGACCAGATAAGGTAGCTGAAAAACTGGCAGGAAACCCCCTAAGTTTAAAATCTATACTTAACTAGGACTAGAAAATTAATAGTTTTGATGGAAAACAGATTCTTTCAATGCCATAATTGGGTCTAGATTGATATTATTTTGTTATACCAAATTTAATGCTGTTTAGATTAATTTGAGCCTAGTTCATTCATTCATTTATTCAGCAATTAATTGAGTTTCAAATGTGTGGCAAGCATTGTTCATAGACGTTGGGCACAAAAGGCAAACATGGTGGTTGTTCCATGTTTCTCTCAGTAAAGAAACCGATACAAAATTAGCCAGGCATGGTGACACATGCCTGTAATCCCAGCTACTTTGGAGGCTGACGCAGGAGAATTACTTGAACCCAGGGGTCAGAGGTTGCAGTGAGCCAAGATCGTGCCATTGCACTCCAGCCTGGGCAACAAGAGTGAAACTTTGTCTCAAAAAAAAAAAAAGAAAAAAACGTGTAAAAAGCAAATGTATCTTCAATTAGTGACTCCTGTATTAAGACTGTGAAGAGCTGGCAGGATTAGAAATAGGACTATGCTTAAATGTCTAGTGAGGCTCTTCAACAGTGATGTCCCAAAATGTCTCTTAAATGACTGGTTTGTCACCTGGATTTCTAAAGAAAATTAAAAAAAAAAAAATCACGGTGCTTGCCTTGCAAGATGTCAAATTTGATATTATTCTTTCCTTAACACTTCTCCCCTTTCATATTCTATGCTGTGGAAGAATGTTCTCAAGGAGCAGAAGCCCCTGGTCAGGAAAGGGCCCCATATTTTTCCAGATTATATTCTTAGACATTGTTTCATTTGGAGAATTTTTAGCTTTATACAATATATTATAAATCATGATTATGCATAAATTCTTCAGTGCTGCAGTTTAATCTTTCTGGCATAATCTGAAGGGGGACTAAGAGTTTATACCTGGTTGTATGATGCAGAATCTAGGTGTGTGTGATGACAGCAGTCTGGTTCCCTCCGACATGATATTCTGACAACGTTTACTTTTAGGCGTACATATAAAAAGATCACATCAGTTCACTTCTGCATAGTTGATGCACCCTTTCACAAGTGCTCTCTGTCAGGCAGTGGGCTGAGTGTGAGAGCTTAACAGAACACTAAGACCTTGCTCCTTAAGTGACAGGAAACCTTTGACTATAATACAGCGCATTCTGTGCAGAAAGTATACACTGGGAAATGAAAACTCTCCAGGAAGGCAGTGGTTAGTAGCAAGAACTGGTAATGAGAGGTGGTACTGGAGAGTCAGTCCTGGAGTCCTTTGCCCCAAAGAGCCCTGATGAATTGCAAGTATCACAGGTAGCCAAGGTGGCAATAGCAGCTCCCTTTTAGTAAATGAGCCACCACACCATGTACATGTGGATGTATTCATGGCAGTCTGGGGTCCTAGGCTTGCTAGGCTGGTCACTTTCTGTGAGTCATGGGCAAGGTCACTCCATCTCTCTGGACCTCAGTTTAATTGTCTGCGAGGAAATCTGAAATAGATGAACTTGTCCCTTTCAATCCTAAAATTCCACAATACTCTATATAAGCTTGTCCTGTTATGTTTGGAAATGCAAAGAATATGGGGGCATTTTTTCCTGTTTTTCAAAAAGATATTTTTTGGAATAATGAATGGAGAAGATTTTGAAAAATCCAGATAATTTTAGTTAAATCAAGGGGTTAAAAGAACCCTACCACTTGCACATTTATATACATTGTAACTACACAGCATGTTCTAGAATAGGTAAAGTGAAAGAAACACACCTCGATCCTAATACTAAGAGTACAAACAACAGGAATAATAAAGTCAGCACCCACGGCATTGTGTGGGTGTAATTGCTAGTAAGCTTTTTGAAGCAGGTGGGTTTTAGAAGTAATTTGAAGGAGAAGAGAAGGGTGGTCTGACATGCCTCAGTAGGAAAGCTGCTCAAATGGAAGGGATGGATGAGAGAAGGCAAACCCGGAATGAGAATAAGGAGAAAGAGAGAAAGTAAGAACTGCTAAGAGAAGGGAGGCGTGCATTAAAATATCTCAGTGACGATAAAAATTATAAAGGACCAAGGTAATTTGGGCATATACGTCGGTAAATGAAATGACCTAGTATAAGACAAACCACATTTTATAGGTAAGACACAAAACCACCAGAACAGGAAGTATTTCTTTGACAGAAGACTAGCTGGAAGGATACATTAGAGATATAAACAAAGGAGAATGACCAGGACTCAACGGGAGCCTTCATCTAAAGAGAAGTAGAAGGAAGCAAAGATTTTTATTGCATAGTGAACAGGTATGAGTCATTTACATATTAATGTGTTATGTGTAACTAATTATGTATTGCAATAGATACAAAATGGACCAGGCGGATAGCTCAAGCCTGTAATCCCAGCACTTTGGGAGGCTGAGGTGGGCCAATCACTTGAGGCCAGGAGTTCGAGACCATCCTGGCCAATATAGCGAAACCCCGTCTCTACTAAAAATACAAAAAAAATTAGTTGGGCATGGTGGCTCATGCCTGTAGTCTC
The DNA here is from genome assembly GCF_049354715.1 of Callithrix jacchus. NCBI lineage: Eukaryota > Metazoa > Chordata > Mammalia > Primates > Cebidae > Callithrix > Callithrix jacchus. The sequence continues at coordinate 68,387,322 of NC_133514.1, read as the reverse complement.
ATCTACTTGGGAGGCTGAGGCAGGAGACTCGCTTAAGCCCAGGAGCCAGAGGTTGCAGAGAGCCAAGTTCTTACCATTGCACTCTAGCCTAGGTGATGCAGCAAGACTGTCTCAAAAAAAACAGAATACAAACAAATACAAAAAAAAAAAAAGACAGAGCCTTCTACCTAGCCTTAAAGAACTTATAGCGGTTTAGGAGATAGATCAGTTTTATTTAAATAATTCTGATGCACTTTATAAATAAATGATAAGAGAATTGAAATAAACTCATTATTTAAAATGAGATAAAAAGTTTTATCTTTGTTATCCTTTTGAAATTTATGATGACTTTTTATTAAATGATACCAAGTGCTAATAAAGAGTTAATGAACCTATTTAAGTTAACTTGTTTTTAGGACAGAAACTATATACTTAGGAAAGTCTTTCTTAATGAATTCTAAAATACTTTATTCTGCCTGACAAATTTTTTTTCATGCAGAATAAAAATGGGATTACAAGTCATACTACCAGCCTTCTGGATGGGGTCTGTCTGGGTACATGATGCGATTTAATGGTGATACAGTGCACTTACTGTTACTACTCCTTCACCTCTCCAACCCGTCCATCCTTGATATCTACTGGCCATAGCTCCTTATTTTGGTAACAGTGAAACAAAAAGGAAGTTTCAATACTTTTTAATGTAAACAAACAGATGATCAGAATAATTGATGAGGAAAATAGGCCCTAATTTTGTGTAACTCCAGATTTTGACTTCTCTTTTCCTTCTCAGGTTTATGTTTCTAAAGAGTGATTATTTAAACCCATGTTCTCCCACCTTCAATGTCTTACCTTTCTTGAATGATATGAACATTTACAAAACAGTCAATGTAAGAAGTTACCTAGAATTTACTATGAATTATAAATCTCTTCAAATAGGAACTAACAAATTATTATAGCCATGAGTAACAAGAGACAAATTCGTTGTCCTAGCTAAAAAAAAATTAGCACATGCTCTGGTGATTTTTTTTTAACTTTCACTACAGCATCAGTTTAGTCTGTGTTAGTCATCATCTTCCAATTCACTGATTTCTGGTGCTGTGTAAGGTGGTAGGGAGTTTTGCAGGCAAGAAATAGACCAATCTTAGGTAGTACCTTATGAATGTAGGTGATGGATATAGAATGACTCATTAGATTGTCCATTCAGCGGTCAGGAAACAAAGTGTATTGACTGCCTACTCTGTGGACAACACTCTAGGAGATTTTATTCAGGTAAAATTTTTTATGGCATAGAAATAAACAGCCCCTGAACCCATAACATTGAGATCATCTAGATGCAGATACCTTCCCTGGAAGGTCTCAGTGGACTATATAGGGACGGACATGAGTTGGGTGCCTTGGAAGAGACTCTAAAATGTGAATGAGGAGAGTAAGCCTAATAAAGCTTCTCTCTCCCTGGGAAACTCACACACAGTTTTTTCAGTGTCTAATTTAAGATATCAATTTCAAGTGTGTAGAAAGACAAATTTTGAAGGAAATTTGTTAGGAAACAATTTTGAACTTAAATTATTTGTTGTTTTTTATTAACTTTAAACTTAAACATTATTCTTAGAAACAAAATTACTCTTTATTCATGAGCTTCAAGGTAGTAAATTCCTTCCACAAGATGTGTTTGGTAGGATCCATGGAAGTGACCCCAACTTTAACACTGAGTTTTGTTTTTTTAATGCATACTTGTCAGATTTTTCTGAAGACTCCACTCAATTGTTTCCTGGGTTTTGACTACTGGGGATATCTTTGAAAATAAATTGTTTTTTTGAGATGGAGTTTTGCTCTTGTTGCCCAGGCTAGAGTCCAATGGCATGATCTTGGCCCACCACAACCTCCGCCTCCTGGGTTCAAGTGATTCTCCTGCCTCAGCCTCCCAAGTAGCTGGGATTATTGGCATGCACCACTGTGCCCCGCTAATTTTGTATTTTTGGTAGAGACAGGATTTCGCCATGTTGGTCAGGCTGTTCTCGAACTCCCAACCTCAGGTGATGCGCTACCTTGGCTTCCCAAGTGCTAGGATTACAGGCGTGAGCCACCATGCCCAGCCAATAAATATTTTAATACTATTTTATCTAATATTTAAAGAGAATTCAATAAAAGATTTTAAAAATTGCTCAACTTTTTTGCTCCTTGATTACAAACTTAGTAGTAGCTTAAATTTATATCTTCATGGAGTTTAGGGTTTTATTTGTTAAAAAAATTTTTTTATTAGGTCATTCTTGCATTGCTATAAATAAATACTTGAGACTGGGTAATTTGAAAAGTGGCGTAATTGACCCAAAGTTCTGCAGCACTGGCACCTGCTCCACTTCTTGAGAAGCCTCATGGAGCTTTTACTTATGCAGCAAGGAAAGCAGGAACATCCCCATGGGATGAATGGGAGCAAGAGAGAGTGGCGGGGAGGTGGCACACACTTTTAAGTGACCAGATCTCATGGGAACTCACTCACTGTTGCAGAGACAGCACCAAGCCATGAGAGATACACCTCCATGACCCAAATACCTCCCACCAGGGGTCACTTTCAGCATTGGGAATTACAATTCAACATGAGCTTTGGAAGAGACAAATATCCAAACAATATCAATAAATATGCTTAAATAAATATTATTTTCTCCCTGGTACTATAAAAATTGCAACTCTCTCATTAAAGTATCTGTGTCCAGGTTCGTTATCAACTAGGTCTTTTCCTTTTTCTTTTTTTTTCCTGTTCAGTCAGTTGGCCAGAAGCAATCTTCTTTAACCCTGGTTCTATTCTGAATTGTCGTCCTTATTCCCCACCAACTGTGAGCAACTTGGTTGGCATGTAGTAGATGAGGTCTCACTCAGTCTCTCCTCCAGGCTGGAGTGCAGTGGCATGGCCACAGCTCTGCAGCATCAAACTCCTGGGCTCTAGTTATCCTCCTGACTCAGTATCCCAAGTACATAGAACTACAGGTGCAAGCTACTACACCTAATTTTTAAATTTGTTGTGGAGATGGGGTCTTGGCTACATGTATTGCCCAGACTAGTCTCAAAAATTCCTGGATTCAAGTGATCCTGTCACCTCTGTCTCCAAAAATGCTAGGATTATAGGCAGGAGCCACAACACCAGGACTTGTAACAGTTTCAAACCCAAGAAAATTATTCCCATTTTGGACCTTAGATCAAGTCCTGTCTCTCCCAGGGAGTTTTTTCTAACTCTTACGGACCATATTAATCTGTCACTCTCTGACACCTTCTGTCTTCTCTTTGCAATACACCAAAGTAGGCACTTGGTCCTGAACTACTTTACCATGTCATTTAGACAGAATACTTAAAACTGTTTAAAGTTTGTGTATTTTATTTCCCCAGTTATATTGTAATGCCTTGAGCTTAGGAATCATAGTTAATATCTCTTGGTTGTTGAGGTGTTGCCATGTGCCAGGCATCATGTAAAGTATCACATGGATTTTATCTCAGGACATTAACCACCACTGTAAGACAATAGTATCCTTTTAACTATCACAAGAATACAAATTAGAATATTGATACATTTATTTTTCAATGAGCTATTTGGGCTTTTCATCAGTAGTGGCTTTCATTACATTTCTACCATTTTCTTCCTCTTTCTTCAGTGACTTATTTTCTTACAAATTCAGAATTACTTAGAAAATGACTAGGCTAAATTAGTAGAATGTCTGAGTTATTGAGCATTTGTGGAAAGCTGCTGGCTTATTGCTTTCACTCACATAGAGTATCCATTTGCTTGCCAACAAAGTCCTGGTGCTACTGCTCCAAAATATATATTGCATTTGTAATTAATATATTCATTCTTGGAATGATAATATATATTGCTATAGTCCTTGAAAACAGCCTTTTCATTATAGCTAGCTTGAACCTTTTTACATGTTCTTACCTCTTCTCCCTTCCCATACTCCCAATCTTGTCACCAATGTGTGATTTTCTCGGTGTTATTAGTTGTCTCTTGGCATCCATGGGGGATTGGTTCCATGACGGAGCATCATGTGGATGCTCAAGTCCCTTATAAAAACACCTACATGCTCCCATATACTTAAATGATCTCTAGATTACTTGTGATGCTGAATACAATATAAATGCTATGTAAATAGCTGTCATAATGTATTGGTTTTTTTATTTGATTTGTCTTATGGTATTACAGTATTATTTTTTCAAATTTTTCAACCAGAGGTTGATTATAGATGCAAAATCCACAAATATGGAGGGCCAACTAATCTTTAAAGCTTTATCTAATAAACATTTGTTTAACCTTTGTTAATTGTCATGAAATTTAAATTAGTGGATTTGAGTTGAAAGAAATTTTAAAGTGGTTCCAAAGTCCACTTAAAAAGGTGAAAACTACTAACCTTTGACAAGCATCTTTGTTGTGCCAGAGAGTTTATATCGTATTTTATTCTGTCCCCATAATAATCTGGCAAGTAGAGTAATACAGGCAGTAAATAGTATCTTTAGTAAATAAGTAAGCATTAAAATTTACTATTTATTGCTGGCGTGCTACATGGTAGGCATGATACCAAGCATTTTTATATAATTCTCACTTTTCATATCAACTCGGTAAGTTTGATTATTTTTTCATTTGCAGAGAAGGAAACTCAGAGTCATTTAATGATTTGTCACATAACTAGCTATACAGCTAGTAAGTGTTACAGAAAGAAAATTCAAAGATTCTTTCCTACTAAGAATGCTGGATATATTTGGGATGAATACTTTATGGCATCATTGTACAATATCCTGATTTCAGGGTTGTGACCAAAACTGACACTGGTCCTTCCTTAAAGGCTTGAATTAGAGGGAGCTGAGAGCTATGGGACATCTGGAAAAATGGCTCTGTAACTTTGGCTTTGATGTTCCAAACATATAGCAATGATAGATAAAATATAAAGATAGAAAAACAAGTGGATTCAGTCAAGTCCAAAACAATTCTTCATCTTTGAGATCTAGAAACCCAGCAAGGAAACCAAATGATTATTAAGGCTAAAGCCAGGGGTCTGCTAAACATTTTCCAGCAATAGAAAGTGGTAATTAGGGTTTAATGCCTATGGGACAAATCCACACCCACTATATGAAGCAGGGCTTGGGAGGAACTTTCTTGTTCACAGCAAGAGACTGAGAAAAAATAGTTTTGTTGACCACTACCAGGAACTAGGTTTCTTACCTGGAGGAGCGGAGGAGTAGGAAGAAAGATACAGTTTTGTGACATAAAACTGAATTAGCCATGTGTTGCCTTTGTGGTTTACCTTGCAATGTGGTTTACCTGCTATCCCTGCAGCACAGCAGATAGACAGGAAATGCCCCTCTGAGACCCAGCTTGGGTACAGTAGACTGGGATGCCCTAGTAGAACCAACAGGAAATCAACTGAAAAGGGGTTAATGAGCACATAGAAAAAAAAATCACTACAAATAGGCTTTCAGCCAAGAGAACAAGAAGAAATTAATTATTTTGAACAGTCTGACAAAGACTTTGAAATAACTATGTTTAAAAGCTCAGAAAGATAAATGAAAGTATAATTTCCACTGAAAAGAGTGACAAATTATGAAGCAAATCTAAGCAGAAGTAAAACAAGAGCACTTGAATGTTTAAAACTAGAAATGTTGGAAATGAAAAATAGTCATTTTAAATAAAAGCTTTCCTAGATAGGATAAAACTCTGGACTGGTCAGTAGTGAAGAGAGAATCAGTGTTTTATGAGAGTACAGAGAAGATGATCCAGATCAGAACATGAGGAAACAAATGGATTCTTAACATATAAATGAAAGAGCAGTTAAAATACATGTAGGATAGACTGAGAGGCTCCAATTTGTGTCTAATAAGGATCCTGATAGAAGTGAATGGAGAGTATCTTAAACAGACTTAATAACTGAGTGATTTTAATCACTGAAAATTTTAAGAAATGAGAACATATATGAGATCTCAAATTGGTATTATTTTTATATTGAGCAAGACAAATAAACATAAATGTACAGTTTAAAACACAACAAAACACTGCGGAACATTGAGGACAAAGGGAAAATCTTGAAATAGACTAAGGGAATTTGAAGAGCCAACTCTATTCTGTGAATCTTAGTCAAGGGTCTGAGACTGGGAGCCTATGGCTAACATGGCTACAGACAGTTCCTTCACTCTCATAAGTTACTTTTCCTACCATTCCTGGCATTGTCAAAGACCAAAGCACTACGTAATTATATGGAGAGCCTTCTTTTGAAATGCACCTAAAATGTAATTATAAATGTACCTGCGAATGACCAGAGTATTAACTGTGTTAAAGTCCAGTGTATGAAAGACAGTAGAATCCTGTCTTGGTTACGGTGTTAACAACCTTTATGACTGTTGCCAAGTCACTTAATTAATCCATCAATGAGGATAATAATCCCTCCTTTATCTACTCTTACAGGATTGTTTCAAGGGATTTTTTTAAATACAAGTTTTTTATAGACTATATGAAACAATTTATAAAATTATTATTATTTTATTATACAAATGAATGTGAGCTATGGTTCCTGACTTCTTAAAGTTTATACATTAGATCTGTGTTAAAACAATAATCCACATGACCCCAATACCATTATCACATCTAGAAAAGGTAACAGTAACTTACCAATAGCATCTAATATCAGCTGATAGTGAGATTGAAATCTAAATTATTCTCAATTGCCTCAAAAGCCTTTTTATAGCTGTTTCCTCCCTCCTCCCCCAAATCAGGACCCACACATTACATTTACTTAAGTCTTTTTCAGTCTCTTTGATCTCTCCATTTTTTTCCCATGACGATAGGCCATTTCTTCTGAAGAATATTCTGGATTTGAAGGTTTTCTCCCCCTTATAGTAATAGTTGTTCCCCTTTTCAAAGACAACAGGCCATTTCTCTGAAAGAATATTCTGGATTTGCATTTTTATAGTAATATTTGTTCCCCTATCCCTGTATTTACTGAAAACCGGATTGTTGAGCCTAAAGACTTAATTAGATTCAAGTACCCTTTTTAGATAAGATCCTATATTGGTGATATATATTTCATATTGCAACTCATAAAGAGGCATGCAGTGTCAGGTCACTTCCATTCTTAGTGATATTAAGCTAAATAGTCTGAGAGTGATTACCATCAGCTAAATTTATTGTAAAGATAAATCTTTCTCTTTGCAGTGATCACAGGATGAAATTTGAGTATCTCAGAATAACCTTTCCTCTACTAGTTTCAGCATCCATTAATGATTATCCTGAACCATTTTATTTGGCATTGCAAAATGGCGAATATCTAATTTTATCATCCCTTCTGCTGTCATTCTTCTATAAAGAAAAGCTTTCACTCATCAAGTAGGCACGACCTACACTTCCTCCTAGAAAATGCAAGGTGCTTCTGACCCTTTCATTGCCAATTTTCAGAAAAAGAAATTGATGTAATAGTCACCTCCAATGGTAGCAACTTAATTTTTTTTCTTTTCTGTTTTTGAGGATTACTGTATGCACTGATATTTTTAATCCATTCAGTATTTTGTTAAAAGAAATCAAAGCAGTTTGATTTCTACAAAGTATAAGTTTTAATAATTATTATTTTAATTTACTTTTTAAAATTTGATAAGACTAAATGTGGAGTCTACGTCCTAATGGATGGAATGGAGGGGAAGATGGTTAATTAGAATAATTTTTAAAAACTACATATTATTAAGCATCTCCAATCATTTTTTTTAATTTATGAGATGTTCTTTTTAAAAAGTCTCTGAGTACTTTAACCAGAGTGTAACTGAAAACAAGAATGTCAAAAAGGCACATTTAAATTGTTCTCAAAATCAATCAAAAATAATGAGGTGCTGAGAAAAAGTTGTATCCTTGATAATTACATCTATCAGTATCAGAAAACAAAAGAGAACAATCAGGAAATGACAATCCCACTCCCAAGTAGCACATTTAAAAAGGCTAATGAAAAAAAAAGTCTCTTTTAAAAATGTACTAAATTAGCATTTCAAGTAAATTGACAACTTAAGCGTTGATAAAGGCCAATCTGGGGCCCAAACAATGGAAGTTCTGTTTCTACTTTTATCTGCTTTTAAAAGAAATTATCTCACTTGACTTTTTTTGTTGTCTTTTATATAAATGTAAGTAATTGTCCTAAGGGAGGTGACAGTCCTTATGTACTCTGCAAGGGTCAGATCATACCTGGAGTATCAAGCTTCGTTTGGAGTTCTATTTCTTAAAACATTGACTTGGAGGTAGGTAACCAGGATGGGAGGTTATTCCAAGTATTTCTTACATTGTGCCCATATGTTCAGTCTGAAAAGGGGCTAATGTAATTGTCATATTAGACAATGGATTCAGCCTCTTCTTTGTAGCACCAGAACTTAGAGTTAGGGCCAATGGGTGAAAGTAGCAGAAAAGCAGATTTGGGTCTAGAATCAGGAAGAATTCTCTCATAATTCTAGCCATACAGAGGTGCAGTAAATTTACCAACAAGGGAATGAGTTCCCCAAGGCTGACACTGTTGAGAGGTTATAATCCATGTATTTAAAGATGGTGACAGGTGTACAGAGGTCTCTCAAATATTTTGTGAAGAATCTATAATTATAATGAGAGATGCTTGAAAGGTCATTTAACATTACCATTTTAAAAATTGAGGGTAAACATGAATTTTACATCATGGCTTTAAAAAGAAAACCCTTAACACATCCCAGTTTGCATATTATTGCTTTGTATTGGGGAAACGGAAAAAATATGGTGAAGCAGAGTTCAAGCTTCAGTATTTTAAAATCATGGTTCATTGTTTTTGATCACAATAAATTCTTATCTAGCCATAAATTTAGGAGCTTATAGATAAGACTATGGCTTTGTTAATAAAAAATATAGCATTTTAGACACTGTTTTGAGTGGAGAGAATTAATACTTGAATTATTAGTAGTGGCAAAAGCATTTTCATTCAATAATAAAAGAAAACTTACATGTGTCAGTTCATTTTGAAGATAGTAGTAAGTGCTGGTATTTTATTATTTTGGCTTTTCAAGTGATTTTATTCTTTATTATTAGACTAGGAAAAAAAGCCCTGGTATATTCTGCCAACATATTCATCAGTCATCATTTTTGGAGACAGTTTTCGACATATTGTATGTTTTACTGTGCTAACAAGAGAAAAGACTAGCCATTAAGTTTATGTTTCTTTGTTTTTCAGCAAGGTCACATATCAGGAATAATGCTAGAAGTATGCTAATAAACAATATATAATGTAGGTCATCAGGGAGTAAGAAATATTTTCTAACTAGTTCTAAAGGGAAATATTGTTAAAAAAGGGATAGATGTTATTTACGTAACACATGTTGCTCTATATGTCATCATCAAAAGCATCTTGTAAACAGCTCAATGTAGTAAATCTTCCTTGGTGATTGTCAGGGTGTTTGAAGTCCGTGTTAGATTTAGATTCAGCACATTCAGTTTGTGAGATGCCTAATGTACAAAGACTGTCAGATTATTTAGACGGCTTCCAATGGAAATATGCCTGTACTTCTGTAGTTCACAAGGAATATTGTCCACTGTTGTGGAAGAAAATATTATGTTAAATTACAATAATTAGGAAAAAATTATATTAATGCCATTTGTAATTTTAAATCTCAAATGAATTATGCTAAATGTTTGTGCTTAACTTTGATTCTGTTAAGTTCTAAAGAACCTCAGTTCCTTAAAATTAATTGTAATTTACAGGCTGGTACTTCCTTATTAACACCATTAGTAAAACAATTTTAGATGACTTCAAATGAAACAATAATTCTGTAAAAAATGCTTATAAGAAAATGTCATTTATGTGATTTTTACAAATGTAATTTTCTTATGTTTGAGAAATTTTAAAAGTGGAGTATTTTCATAATGGTTTATTTTGTATTCCAACATGGTTTTTAATTACAAATATTGTTTCATCAAAAAGGAATTTATGTAAGTATGTGTTCTGGAAAACACAACTAATACTCTATTTATTGGGTTCATCTAATAAGTACTAGAACTTAATAATGAAGATGTAAAATCGTAATGGCTGCATTATGATTCATAAATAAGAGAGCCTACTAGCATTTAGAATTGAAAGAACGTATTTCTCTTCCCAGCTGTACAGCACAGTGACATTAGGCAAATCTTTCTATTTCTCTTGGCCTCTGTTTCTTCATTTATGCTATAAGAATTATAATAAAAATCTTGCTCTATCTACTTCACAGGACTGTTTTGTAAGATGATAAAATAGTGTTAGAATTTTCATTATGATATTTTTTATAGGATGAAGTATATATTTAAATGCTAGCACTTAGCCACTTCTAAAACATCATTTAAATTGTAGAATTTAGCTAAAAATTACAGTCTCTAAATATTTTAGCTAGAATTCGTGAATCTTAACTTATTAGCCATTTTACTTATGGATATCTAGAAGCAACACCCCAGTTATTTTGGCCGGCATGAATTTGTGCCTGATCTTCAAAGACACTGGTTTCCGAAACTCTGTAGATTTTTTTTAATACTTCTGTTTTTTAAAAACTGCATTTCTGTAATACTTCTGGTTTCGAAAACATTTTGTTATTGAGTTTAGAGATCTTTAAAATATATTATGCCATAATTATGTGCTTCTGTTTCTTCTAAATGTCTGCAACTGAAAATACAGTATTGGGATCAAGCCGTAGGTCTAAGTAAGGAATTGGCCCTGTAGTTCAGTGTGTTGGTCAGCAACGTTAGTAAGACCAGCATCTCAGAAAAATGTGTTTTTAAAACAAAGAAACAATGAAAAGTCCATGTGTCTAAGTAACTCTGTTTATACTTGTTTTCTCAGAAGAAGACCTATCAATGCATCAAGTGTCAGATGGTTTTCTACAATGAGTGGGATATTCAGGTTCATGTTGCAAATCACATGATTGGTGAGTGACACTCTAAACCTTATTACAGAAAGATGTTTCTTCTACTTGTGTATATCATCATTAAGCAGAGTTAAAGATGAATTAATTGTTCAACCATCAATGGTTTTCCTCAGCATGATTGATTTTTTTTTATTTCCATTATTAGTCCTGATAAGGTATTAGCACATTTTATTTTCTGCAAGGGCTAGTTTAGACTTCTGCAGAGGATTATATATCTACTGCCAGTCAAAACACAGGTGATTAACAAATTAAACTTCTAATCATTTTTGCATTATTGAAAACTAACAGGAATGGTTAATGAACTGGATGTTAGCTTTCCGTAGAGTTTTAGAAGCGTTTTAATTTCAGAAGTTATTATGGTAATGGCACTGCTGTGTGTTGCTTATGCATCTTTGTATCAGAATCTAAAGTAGTGAGTTTTTGTGATAGGGAAACATAAATAATTTAAATAGCCATAAAATAGTTTTATATGTATGGTTTCAACAGCCTGGATATAATCATGATCATAAAGATCATGTAAAGAATTCTGTAATCCTTTTTTATTCCCCAGCAAATTTTTCATAGATTTTTATAAAAGTGGTTTGGGGAAAGATTTCTGAAGTCAATCCAGGCCAGTGTTTTTAGGATTTTGCATTTATCACATGGGCTAAAACCAAAAGAATTTTTTTTAACTTATTCATATTGTCCCATTATTTCTTAATTCCTCATGGGTTACTGCCTATGCTTTTTAATTTGATAAGCACTTAGTAATAACAGTAAGCGTTTTACCAGCCAATTAAACTTTATCAAGCAGATCATTTTTCTACTAGTAAAATGACAATTGCTAATACTTTATGCTATTTTTGTTACTCATTTGTGTTTTTCATACTATGAGTTTTTTATTTCATACTCACTTCATGGTATTTCATAATACCATAAATAAATATGATGTAATACTTAAAAAGTTAAATTAACCTCATACTCTCCTATTATCAAATTCTGTAAGACAGGAAAGAAAGTTCAACATTTTAGATTGTGAACTTGTTTTCAGGGGAAGCAAGTTTTCTTGTATACTAATTAGAAATATTCTAAAAATGCTTAGTGGAAAGTTGCTCACGCCTGTCATTAAAGCTCTAACAAAACTTCCATTTCTCTTACATAAATTAATAAAGATAAATTCAAAAGCATGTTGGAAAATTGATAATTTTTCAATAGGACTTTATAGTTTTCAAATGACAGATCTTTAGGGGGGTTGTTGCTTATAAATGACTAAGAGCTTATTTGTGCAAAATGGAACTTATGCATAGCAGCTAAAATATCAATCAATTTATCTCTATAATTTCCAGATTTAAGTACTAGTATTATTAGTGATTTCTCATATATTAAATCGCGTATTCTTCAATGTGACAGTAGCATTGACAACTTTTATGAGTAATTAGAAGATAATGGCAACATGTAAGAGAGATCCAAATGTTTCCTTGCAATTCCCTTTTGTTTGAGATTGTGAAAAATACCTTATATAAACTTTTAAAACTGCTTTTTAGTGGAGAGAAGCAGATGTTAGAAAAAAATGAATTCCTGCCAAAATGATAAATGTTAATATTTCCCATCTATTTCTTGAGTGACTGTGTTGGTGGCAGTCATTCATGATTCTTCCTCATGCTCCACTTTTAGATAGGCTTGAATGAGAGCAGTTCTTAGAAGTTTGCAGTTTATGGGAAATCCAGTGAAATTTTGTGATTATGCTTCTCATGAGCTCTATTCAATGTAAACTTATTTTTGTTTCTGGATTTATTATTTATCGCAGCACTCAGATGAATATGTTGAATATATTTTCACCGCAATGTTAATATTCTTTTGCACATTTAGAATTTAAATGGAATGTTCAGCATAACAAAACTTTTTGATTTTCTAATTTTAGTATCATTTTCATATAAACATTAATCAGTTTGTTCTGCCTTCTTTTTAAATTGCCTTATATCATTCTTATTTGTATTTATTTTATATTCCTTGCATCATTAGTGCTTTCCCAAGGCTTTTTACCTTCTACCTTATAGTGGATTAATAAGACACTCACCTCTTGGGACTTGAGCATTTAACAATTCACCTTTCATCAGAGAAGCACATTCCATTCCTTTTCACAGAGGGTCTAGTTCTTTAATATTCATGCCATTTTTAATAATAAAAATATGTAATTCTCTTGCACTTGAGGCCTAAACAAATGAGTAGCATCCATTTAATTGTTGTATGTGTTGACCATGCTTCCAAGTCCTTACACCCCATTCGCACTGTTAGTATCTAGAGAGAGAGAGTGTAAAAAGGAAGGGAGTTACAAAGGCTAAGACACCCCTTTTAAAATTCCAGTATGCTATTTAGTCTTTCAAATGAGGCAGACAGCATTATTTTGTTGGCCAAAATACCTCCATTGAGGGTAGGTATTTTCAGGCTGTGTATCTGTGTGTGTTTTTTGTCTAATCAAAAAATAATCTCAACTAGACATTTAGTAGGGGAAGGAGGATTAGAGACTATCTGAAAAGCCTCTTACTCCTTTTGTTAAGAGGGTATATAGTGTTTTTGCATATTTTGTTTTACATTTCAATCAGTGTAGAGGAAGGATTGTGTCACCTGATGGAAAACAAGATCTACAGATGACCCAATGAGGTATAACTTTCAATTCCGTCTTTCCCCAAGTCATTTGCATTTGCTTCTATGTGGCACATATGTTTTTGTGCAATCTCAGTGTCAGGCAACCTCCATGCATCTTTCTGAATGTGCTGGTCTTAGGCTGTTGGCCAGGGACATTTGTGAAAGGGAAACCATCAATGTTTCTACCAGGTACATACCAGAGGTGCTCTTCTTAAGTGCAGTTTTACAGCAAAGTGTGGACACATGGTCTGAGTTGCAAGAATAATTACTCGATAAAAATGCACTAGGGAATTGACTTATGTCTATTAAGAAAAAAAAAACCTCCCTGTCCACCACATTTCAACACAGTTTCAGTAAGAAATCAGACCAGTGCCTATTCAGGGGTTTCTTTTCTGCTTCACACGCACACAAAAAGAGCTACAAAACATTTTAACAGCTTTCCTGGGGAAAAGATTTCCCTCTCTTAAGATCTGTGCCAATGAGAAAATTTTTCCTGTCTTCCTTTGTTCATTTCACATAGTTTATGTTGGCTTTTGACCTGAGAATACAAGAAACCATTGTGTATTAGATGCTTTAATTTCCAATTCATTCTTCTATTTTCTATCAGCATAGTAAATAATTATTATTATTTTCCTCTTTGAGCTTTCTGTTGTTATTATTATTATTGTTTGGTATGGATTATCACAAATAGAGATGAAACCAGAGAATTTAAATGTGTTTAATCCAGCAAAGGGATTGCCTCATATAAAATTATGAGGCTCAACAGTGTAGAGTAAATTTGTAAGTGCTCTGAATAAAGGGCTGTTAGGCATGAGATAATATAAAGAGATGACATTGCCAAGAACTATTTATGAGAAGCTTAATTTTTTCACTCTGATAATTCTTGACCAATAATTACCAGCCTCTAATTATCTATTTTAGTTAGAAAGAAATTTCGATCACTATGGAGGTTGGCATTGCAACTAGCGCATAAATCCCCAAAGAGGCAAATGTGTTCCAAACAGCCACAAACAACTGTCTCATGAAACGTAGTGAGCAAATTGCAAGCGGCTGGTGGTAGACAACCAGCAGTACAACTCACATCGAAGGCCAGTCAGCCTGACAAAGGAATGATCAAAGGGGAGAAATACCATTATCCTTGGAATTGATTACAATAGTTACAGGCTTTAGAGGAGAAGTAGTCAGGGTATAGCTATGGCCATTTCCAGCTCTCCCTTTCAAAGTTTATGGATGGGGAATATGAAGAGAATAGGTACAAACCATTCACCTAAGGATTATTTTTTAAAATATACTTAGAAATGGTTACTTAAAGTTTCGTTTTTTTCATCTGATTAGAAAGACCAGAGTTATAATGGCAAAATTGTGTCTGCATGTCAGAATGCCCCATTTTGTAGAAGATAGGAAAATTCAGAAATAGTCACTAATAAACGTATCCTAGATGGATCCAGTGTGATGTTAAAGCATTTTGGAGAAGCAAATATATGTATCCCTTAGAAAAGCAGAACTAGAATTTGGGACTGTAAAGCATAGCTAATAAGAGAACACTGATGCAAAGATACTGACTTTTTATTTATATCTCTAATAAATACTTGGTACTTTATAGATAATCATGATTTTCAAAAGACCAGGAAAAGATTAAGCTCTTCTACAGCATATGTGGGAAGATATGTACTCTATGTGTTGTGTTACCCGTGATATATATCACTGATGTCAAGGCATAAAGAATGAATGAATCCGTTTGGAACAGTGTGGTGAAATTTTAGTCTGTTCTTGTGGCAGGTGGCATCCATACATTCTACACTTTGTTTGGTGCCCAAGGTCACAAATGGCATTCTTTTCCTTTCACTTCTTTAGTGGGTGTTACTATGTAACTAATCTTCATTATAGTTTTGCAACATTCAGTATCACCTCTGAAGCAGTTCAGCTTGAGTGCACTTGCTTTAGAGTAGACTAAAACCAATATTTTGAAGTCTATAGTAGTTTTGGGTTTTTTAAGGGAAAATATCCAAATATATGGATCTTTGCATAGGAAGAGAAAAGTCCATGTTGCCCTTTAAACTCTTTTGCTTTCATTGACTGTTTTCGAAAGAATGAATAGAAATGGATCAAAAATAATGCCTATATGTGCGGGTATACGTATGTGTTTGTAATCTCTGTGCTGTCCTAAGAAGCTCAAAATCATTGAGAGTTTTCCATTTATTCTAAATGAGAAGATGACTGAACCCTTTTTTAAAAAAAATGATCTTTCTTTGATTGCTTACAAAATTCAGAGAACTAAGAAACAAGCATTTGGTGTTACAAATGATAAAATACTGGCTTATTTCATCAAGAGCTGGATTAAAAAAGATGAAATCTGGGCAGTTTAATGGTAACGGAAAGCTACCCTCATGTGGGCAATGCTGGCTTATTTGAAAAGCCCATAAAGGGTTTCTACATGGACCATACAAAAGGGATACTTTCTCTTTAATAGCCATCTGTACAGGAGAGATGAGAAGTGGGCCAGGTCATCTCTCCTCAGCTGTCATGATATTAACGTAGGTAATGGAGCAAGCTGGGCGTTCTGCTGGGTGTTGTTTTTCATAGATGTTCATCGATTTACACAGATAATTCTATTTATTTCTTAGAGTTGGTCCAAGTGAACCAGGCAGAATAACAAACACCAAAGCATTTCAAATGACTTTATCTTTGTTTATAACGTAACTTTTGTCTAAAAAATGGTGTCACACCTACTGTGCAGATGGCTGCATGATTTGTAAACCAGCCAAAACATTTAAACAAATGTGTAATCTGGGGATAGATTAAATAAAGGATAAAATGGAGTGTGGGCCACAAATTCTAATAATCAGATGATTTTAAGTTGTGTGCAGTGTGGAGTGATGGTCACAGAGATAGCAGGGAACGCTTGCCAATGACAGCAAGGTGCCTTATAGATCTCAGGATGGAGCCTGTGGCCTGGTAGGCCTCAGTTTGAGAACCGCACATTTGCTGTACAGCTGGCAGCTCTGTATGGGGACATCAGATAAAACTTATGTAAAATGAAGTGTTATTGCTTAGGATGAAATTGTTCAGAGAGGGAATTTGCAGACAGTAACTGAAAACAGAATTCATGGCACCAATGAAGCAGACTGTAAATATGAAGAGGGTTTAATTATCTGCACAATTTAGCAAAAATTCAAGATGTATTTAGAAAGGACATACGCAGGCATAAATATAACATAGCTGTACTGCTTCCCGAGTGCAAAGAGGGGCCACAGGAACTTACCAAGGCGCCATTTGATCAACCTTCCTAAAAACAAAGACAATTCAAAAGAAACTCAAAGAAAAAAATGACTTTTTGGAGGAAGGCAGTTTTTAAGAGCTCATCTTAATTATTTGGATTCTCATTTCTTAAGAAACTTGGGTTGAAAATCTTCAGGTCATTCAATTTCAGGGTTAAGCTGTTAAAAGACAAATCATGTGTTTAGCTTACGTCTAACAGCTTTGATTTACAAGAATGAAAAATACTGGCGGTTAGTGTACTTTTTAATTTATAAACCCCAAAGATAGCCTGCTAGACATTTCTTATGTTGTTAATTTTCTGTGAGGCTGAGGATTGTGACTGAGCCCATAGATGTAAGATTTGGTGCCTTATTACTCTTTAGAACACACTGCCCCTAACGGGGTCTCAGAAAAATGTTCTCAAGGAGAATTGCTGGATGCCAGTCTGTCTTCAGAGACGCTAGGAAGAGAGGTCCTACCAGTTGGGTAGGGCCATGTAACTGGCTGACATACAATGGTGGGGCTTCCAGCCCTCATTTTGTCCCCGCCTTTGACTTCCTGTAGAATGTACCACTAACGTATTGGTTTTTCACTTGCTCTTTGATATGTTCATTATCAGCTGTGGGTATCTGTTTCTGAATGAAGGTTGCAAAGCATTTCTGAATGGAGTGCACAAAAAGTCATCAGCAATACCTAAAACAGTATAGATCCCTGCACATACACCTTTGCCCATGCACACACATGGATCGTGACCTATTTCCACAGAATCAGTTCGCACACATCAAAGGAAAGTCTCTGATGACCTATTTCCATAGGTTATTTCCTAGTTTCAGGGCCATTAATAGCAGTAAACAAAGGAAAGGGAGCCAATATGGAGAGTGGGTGTCGAACTTCAGCTGCTCATATTGTTGCATTTGGTGAGCTGATGGGGTTTCGTAGGTCACCTTTAGAATTATGCCTATGACAGCAGTAGCTACCTGCCAAGATTGCAAGGTATCTCACAGCTCTCAGGATGGCGCCTGTGGCCCGGTAGGCCTCAGTTGGAGGGGTACACATTTGCTGTACAGCTGGCAGCTCTGTATGGGGCAGCCGTGTGGGCTGTTAGGGAGCTGGAAAGGAGACAAGCATGAAATTTCTTCTAACCCCAACTCTGTTTTTCTGTACTGTTGGCTGCTTCTCAGTTCCTTGACAAAAAAACCAATCAGGCACCCTTTAATCCGCCTGTGATTACCACTGGTATAAAAAGAGAAGCATAATGAGGAAAAATGCCTCGTTTTGTTGCCTTCAAAAGCCAACAAATTGGAGTTAACTTGACAGGAAGTGGCTTAATAATTAGATTATTTATTTATTCCTGACACATATCCCCCTGTTACTAGTCTCAGGAGACCCTGTAGATGGTACGATTTTCAAGCTGCCATTACTTCGCTGTCTTCTGTGAACAAAGAAGCTACTGTCTATCAGTCAATTAAATGCAGTCTTTAAGCAGAGGCTGCGAAGTCCTCAATGGAGAGAGCCCTGGGACATTGTGGCTGATGATTCCTTTCTCTGTACTGTACATCACACTCTCAACTGCAGTCCCCACAGAGATGGAATAAAGTCATGCATTAAAATATCACTTGTTGATTTGTTTGCTAATGAAGAGCCATTGAAATGTTTGTGTATTTCTATTACAAAATTGTTGATAAAAGGGCCTGCTTGCTGGCATATATTAAGTCCATCTGCTGTGAGTGCTTATTTAAGAGTTATTAAAATTAAAGTCAACAAACAACAGAATAAAAAAAAGACTCTGAGATAACAAGCGTTTTCTTAACATTTTCATCAAATTAAGTGAATCAAGGCAAGAGAAATCGGGAAATGGTGTCATTTAAGTCCATGCTTACATTGCATTAATTCAAACACCTTTTTTCTTGGACATAAAAATGTAAGTCTTTTTCAGAGTTTTTGGGAGCTACATCTTTTAGATGATTTAGAGATTATGATCTCTCTTCATTCTTTAAGAAAATAATGTTCTTAGAAATTTTACTTTTTTCTTTAAGATAAGTGGCATTCTTCTAGCGATTTATCTAACTGAGCAAGCACTTGTACACGTTTTTCCACAGAGCATAGTGAGGCTTTTTAAACCAAACTAATAAAACACCTGTGAGACATCCGTATCAGATGCAGTCTTGCAGCCACATGGAACATGCGGAAGGATGACTTTTTCTCTCCATTTGTTCTTCTTCATGTTTTCTTCTTTTTTCTTTTCTCTTTTTTTTAGAATGACTTTATTTCCATTTACGTAAGTGGTGGGTTTTGAATCTCTTAATTCATCAACTTAGTACCGTAGAGTGTTTACTGTGTATAAGGCATGTCTTTGCTGGAGTGCTCTGGGCTTCCATTAATTGCCTTTATATTTTAAGAGTACATCTGTTATGGAGCTGAAGGTCTAGAGGTGGAAGGCTTGGATAATATTCTGACAGCTCTCTGATGAAATATTTAGCTATGGCTCTGCTATTTAAAGGCATAAATTTGGAATATTAAACAGAGGCCACTGAACTTTGAAAAGAGTTCCTTCTTTTCATCAGACTTTGTAAAGAGTAAGTAAGGTTTTAACTATAGTTTTCATGATTATCTGACAACAGGCTGTAAAGAATTAATTTAAGCCATCATCAGATGGCTGTATTTCTTATTTCTACCCTGTTATTCCAAGTCATTTTGTTAGAAAAAGCTTAGATACTCGGAGGTGTTCTATAATAGAAAATGAATTTGAAACCCTTTCATTAATTGGTGATTAATATATTTCAGGATTAGTTTAAGCAGGGCTCTACCTCCTGCCCAGTCAAGTATGTTCTGGTTAATATCCAATTATCTGCACCTTCGTAGTTATTATGTCTTAATATTTCGGATATGATAACCAGAAACTTGAGAGTAATGCTAATGAGAAGCATAGAGCAAGAATTAACCAATGACATACTCAATGATCCTTGGTGAGGAGAGAATCTCTTTCTTTCCCTTAACACATTGCCTCGGCATCTTTTGAGCACTGACTGAAAAGTAAGACTTTCAATTACAGCAGGCAAAAATTAGAAAAATCAGTCTTTCTCTCCTTTCAGTCATATTAACCTGAATTTGCAGTGTTACATTTACCTAAAAACATTGTTTCAGTTCATTTTATGGAGGATAAAAATAGAAAACAGAGAGCCTGTTTATATTTTCCAAACACAGAACATCTCATATTCTTTATCTTTTCCTTTTAGCAAAGCCACAAGTTGTTAAACTCTCAAAGGATGTTTTAATCCAGATTAATTTGGGATCCCCTTAGTATTTCACTAAGGAAACACTTTTTCCTGCTGCCTTTTCTTCTCTTTCTCTCCAAATTTATCACCATGATGCATTCAGGTTTCACCTCTATTTATTTTTTTTTTTACAGGTCAATTCACTTTTGAACAATCTGACTTAGCTCCCATAGCAGTGCCAGCTAGGGTGGGATGCGCTGCTTCTAACCATGTAGCTTTAAATAGTGACTTTGTGCATTGCCCCTTCATATGCTGTATTGTAATGAAGCAACATCAGTAAATTGCAGTGAAGGGTGATTGTTGCACAGGGATGACAACTACACCTTGGGGTCCATTTGCACCAGATTATTCTTTTTATTGTTATTATTACTTCCCATCTTCTTTACTCTCTTGCTGCCGAACTTGCTGTTGGCCACCAGTGCAACCCAGAGGGGATCTTGAGGAACACTGCAGATATCATTGTTTTCTCTTATGTACATACAGATCTCCCTTCAGTTCCAAAACTGCATACCCCGGTGGTTTTGCAGTTCTTTACTGATGCTTCTTCACTTTGCTGACTTCATTTATAAATGTCTCGCATCTTCATCTTCTTAAAAGAACACATTTTCTATAAATAACAGAGACACATTTCTTTTCACCCATTTTGTGTAGACATTATAAATCTGTAGTCAAAATGATCAACTCTTGCCCATCCTAATTTGTCCCTCTCCCCAGAGAGGTTTAATAATTTATTTTAAAATAGAGGTCTAGATGGGATTACTTCTTAAAGAAGAGATTTGTATTTTCAATATCTTTTTAGGTTTCCTTAAGACATAGATAAAGTCATAATGAATATTGTATACACTAGTTATTTTCTTTACAAAATAGCATGTTTCCTGCTCCTGACCAACTGGTTTTACCCAGTAACTAATAGCAAAATAATGTGGATTGAAGTCAGAGATCCTGCACTG
Organism: Callithrix jacchus; assembly: GCF_049354715.1. NCBI lineage: Eukaryota > Metazoa > Chordata > Mammalia > Primates > Cebidae > Callithrix > Callithrix jacchus. The sequence continues at coordinate 68,366,321 of NC_133514.1, read as the reverse complement.
TTATTGAAAAGAATTGTGAACAAGCTTTAACCAAGGAATAATTAGATGTGTATTTGAGGGAACTATTACTCCTTTTGTTGTCATAATTTTAGTACCTGTGTCTGTTTGTTTTTTTCAAGTTGTTAGTGCAGCTGTTGTTTTGTTTTTCTGTCTCTGAGGCTGGGCTATGGCGCAGCATTCAAACTAAAATCTAGGATTAGAACTGACACACCTTCAATTGAACTATCAAGTCTTTTAAAACTGCTTGGCCAGTGACGCCAGTCCCACACTATTCAACCACACATACATCCGATTGTGGGCCAAAGAGCATTGATTTTTAGCTGTCATTTCTAGTGCCCATACTGTAGAATTGAAATTTAAACCTTAATCCACTCAGTAATGCAATTAATTTTTAATGTGCAGTAATACTAATTGAAATAGCCTGAATTTAGTAAGTCACCACAAGACATTTTCAAAAGCAAGAGTCTCCACTGAGAACTAGGAGGACAGATAATCATTGTTACCATGTTTACAGAATAAATGCGCACTCTGCAGGCCTCTGTAGAAAGGGGGTTTTCTTTGAATGAGTCTATATCTGTTTGAGAAGAGAAATACATTGTCAAAGAGAATTCCTGCTTTCTACCTACTGTAACAGGTTAAAATAGTCTATTAACTTATTTAAAAGGCACAATTTAAGTTAGAAATATCTTAATGTACATAAAATGATATTCACCCATTTTTTTAAAATAAGCAGTTATGAGTAGGTGCAAATGAATCACCTGCCAGCAGTGTCATGGTCAGGCAAGAGTCTCGGTGGGTAATCTCATTATATAATATGTATTTGAGACATTATTTCCAGATTCGATTAATACATGTGCTTTATCAGTTGTCTATAAATCTGTTACCTTGTTCTGATGTATTTTTGAACCAAAAAATATATCCTCCCCTATCTATTTCAAAGCTGTGTTCCTTTAGCGTTTATATGTTTTTTTCAAAATGGCCTTTTAAATGTTTTGTGAGGCTCTTTTTTTTTCCCTAGCCATAGTAAAGCAAATTTTGAACAGTAAAATCAAGTAAGTTTTCAGTCATTTCTACACTAAAAAGGTTCTCCAACCACATTTATCTACTAGTAAATGAGGACTTTTTAAAATACATCAGTTCTGCTGATGAATGGGCTTGCGGAGTGTTTCAAATGAGCACCAGCATTAAGTTGAAGAAGGCAAACCCTGTATATCATGCTTTCATGGCTCTCACATTATAGTATTTAATAAGCTGATAGTGCTGTTAAGTATTTAGTAAAGGTTTCCTTATAACCCTACCATCTATTCAAATGGGATTTTAAGACATTTTTGCAGCGCATAAGAAAAATGATGCTGGAGAATTGGAGGCAGTTGTAGCATGGCTTATTTCCTAAATGAAGTGTAGGGTAACGTGGTACCCATGAGTTCAGCAGATTCACAGATTCACGCCTACAGAATACCTCAACCCAATTTACATTCTTTGGATTAAGGGTTCAAACTGGCTTTCATTTTGTCACTAAATCGAAGTGCTTTTAGCATGAATTACATAGAGTACTAACTAGACATTATAGCATGTTAGTAAGAAGACCTTGTGATTATTTTAAGTTGTCCTAACATCAGTTAAGCTTTATAATAAATATATATATATTTTTCCTACAGAGTAGGGGAAGGGGAAGAGAGAGAGATGAGGGAAAATAAATTTATGGTCCATTCATAGCATATTATCAAGTCAAATTGGGGTATAGTATATTGAATCTTTTTAGCCTTTAATTTGGGTATGCTGGAGCAAATAATGAGTATTAGACAGATATTGTTGTACACATGGATATAATACATAATGGATCATCTTTATCAGTTTTTTCTTATACTATTTGATAGTTATCCAAATAACAGTAATTATTCTTTTAATCTGGAATGAAAATTGGTATCTAGGAGCCTCATGCAAAAATATTGCCAGTAAATACTATGCTGATTTCATTGACTGCCATCATATTGATAGGTTTGAATTCACATTTAAACCTTTCCATGCTTAACAGTATTATTAGTTTTGAAGGTGTAAAGATAAAGACCAGTCGTTTGTTCAGATTTCTATGAAATGTGTGTTTGATTCTTCTAGAAGCCTATTTGCTAGGCTCTAATTTTCCTCCTATTCTATATGCAGCCAGTGACCACAGTATTCATTCAAACTGCACAGAGACACGTCTCATCTGTAAAACCCAGCTTACTGATCCTATTTGCTATTTGTATTCTCCTAAGAAGAAACATAGGATTCATTATGATGCAGTGGAAGTACATTTTGTTTTCAGATTTTATCATATATATGTTCATACATACATATATGTACATCACATGTATGTCCATATCAAGAATTTCATAATAAAGAATGAATAAAGGAGATAGCTTTAGGTACACATGAAGGAGAGGGGAAGGAAAGCGAAATGGGCATCACATATGGGTGTGTTTAATATGCAATGCTTGATGTATGTTGACCCCAGGTTACAAGAGTAGAAAATCCCATTTTCCAGCTTGTTTCAAATATAGTAAAAATGCTGCTTCAGTTGCTTTATGCTACTCACATTGGGGAAGGTGCTTATACTGTGATAATTATCATCAAGGAATATTAATGCGTTCAGCATTTGTAACCCAAAAACTCATTATAGCTTAAGCTGTGCATCATCTGTGAAGAGAGAACTTTGCCAGAATTTGCTCTTCACAGGGGTTGCCTCCTGCTTGCCGCGGAGTGGTCAGAGTACTGCAAGAGGTCACTTAGGCTATTTTTGAAAGCTGAAGTTTTGCAGTTTTGAATCACTACCTTCTGTCCAAAGAGCATATCATTCTTGCCTCAAAATTTCCTTCTTCTAATTGAATGCATGGTAAAGTGCAAATAATAATAATAATAAATAAGAGGTAACTGTCTCATTATGTGGAATTCAAGAAGGTCAGCACATGTATTCTATATCAAGATAATTGAAGTATTGGGGTCTTCTCTTCTGTCATGGAGCAAAGGGACTCATTTATACCAGTTTCCTTAATGCAGGTGCCCTTGGGTTTCAGAGAGAAATGCCCCCACTGGGGCTCCACATTACAGCCCTCTGGCTGGAAATTGTGTAAATAAGACTGCGGGGTCAGCCTTCCGTTTTGGGCACCAGCCTCTGTAATTAGTCTGTGACAGTCTTTTATATGAGCCTAAACTGTTCCTGGGATCATTCCTCATATATCTAAGACATCTATCTAATGAGTAGTAGATAATTTTGCATGTATGTTTCAAATCGTTCCCTAGGGGGATATTGACTCGATGGGAACTAGAATCTCTGGGTGTGTTAAGAATCTAACTTCATTTGATCAAAATAGCTGGTTAGGCAGCTCCATTATAAATTATAGGTGGTTGGTTTCCTAAGAACATTGTGCCCTCACCTGTAGTGGGGCAGTTTGTTGAAAGGGAGCTGTGTGTCTGTGATGTTTTTACGTGATTAAATCCCATTATTTCCCCCCCACTGATCCATTGCTTGTCATTTCCCATAAGTAACATTGCTCCATGCTGCATGTTATGGTTTGTGTAGGCCAGGCAGAGAGCACTAATACTCTGTTCTATCAGGCTGTCTGGCATTGTAGGACTGCTGTGTTTCTGAGGTCAAATTGTGAACCTGGCCTTGCTCCTGGGAGGACTAGAAAAATATGTTTCATAACTTTCCATAGTCCTAAGCGAAGAGGAAGAAGGAACAACATGAAGCCCATAGGCTCAGTTTAGATGAACTGAAAGGTTGGAATTTATCAAGCGGGGAGGCCGACCACTGTGTGGGAGATTTTCTTACTGTGAGGGATCACTTAGGTGGGTGCAGAATCCGTCCTGGCTGAGGCCTTTGGGGGATAGGGTAATCATTCAAATAGCCCAGCAGGCACAGACACACAAGCTGATAATCTGGAATAAGCCTGCTGAAATAGAAATTTACTTACCTGTTAAAATCACTTACATGAAGGAATACTGATAGAATGAATATTTGAATTCAGGACAGATACTGTAGGCTGCTTCACTGAAAGTAATTTGTGCTGTGGTTGTTGTTATTTTGAATGGGGCAGAACCTTTATTTTATGCAGCAGAGCACTAATGCCACAAAATGGATGGATTTCCTGAACCAGAGACAGGTTCTCAATCGTTTTGGGCTGGAATGCTGGCAGCATGGTGGAGAAATACAGTAGCAGCAGATCTTCTGTAAGGATGTAAACTTAATAATCTTTATGAATTTTGAGTAACTCATAACTCCACTTTCTCACCCAAAGAAGCATTATGAAAAGATTGCTTCTAAATCCTTCAGACAGTCTCTGCACTTATGATAGATGCCATCCTCTTTACCTTGAGGCATCGGAAATAAATGTGGGGTTTTTTTTTTCTGCAAGAGATAAAAACGTATATTTTAGAAGGAGCAAATTGTATTTTCATGTTTTAAGTTCACTATTTACACTTGATGTGGTGAGATCGAGATGTGGAAAGAATTGCTTTTGACATTATTTCTGTGTCTCCTGTATCCCAGAACCATGCATTATTATGCTGAAAGTACCATCACATGAGATACATGTGATGTTGGAAACCTGGCAATAGTATGTATAATATTGCATTCTATGTCCAGGGTGCTTAGGATAATTGTACTTCTTTAGTTACTAAAACAATTTAACTTACCTTATTAAGGGCACATTGACTGAACTACATGAGTATGTGTCTTTTAAGGAAAAATTATAACCTTTCAAGTGTTATGGGTTTGTTTAGGGGCAAACAAGAGCTTTCATTTCTAAATGAAAATGTTATTTTAACTTTCTCTAATAGTCTGTTTTACATAATCTCACTGTTGAACTAACACATGCTATGTTTAAAGTAAACTTTAAAGTATATACACCAATGGTCTTGTATGACCGATTTCAGAATTCTGATTCACATTTTCTCTCAGTAACTATGGTTTTCTATTTTTGTGGTCCTTTGTAACAAATTTTTGTAGTTTTCTTTGTGAATTTAACTGTGTGCATGTGCGTGTCCCATGCATATGTCTGTGTGTGTGGACGTACCCGCCATCGTCTCTTCCACCACACACCCACTGGCGCAGCACTCCCTATCTTGTGTTTAGCATGTTTCCAACAGCTTAGGGAGATGGTACAAAAGGGAAATGAAAACTATGGAGCTTATATTGGAGTCTGATGTTTGAAAGAGAGATATTGGAAAAGGATGTTTTTTGGCTTGGCTCCTTTTAGATGTAATTGCGCCTTCATTAGGACTTGGAAGTGTTTCCTATGGTTAAATTTAATCAAATAGCTCAGAATAACAAAATTGTACACTCAAAATTCCGTGACAGTTCTGTATAAGAAGTTTTCCTACTTTCAAGTGAACACATATACACACATGCAGACACATGTAAACACGAACACATCACTACCACCAGCACCAACAACAACAACTAGTTTGTAAAATGCTGTGTCATCTCAAACCTAACTCCTTAATGGTAGTAGTTTACTAAATGATCATGTATAGAAATCTAAGTCATAAGAGAAAAACTCCATCTCTACTGAAAGGACAAAAATTAGCCTGGCATGGTGGTGGGCACCTGTAATCCTAGCTGCTAGGGACGCTGAGGCAGGAAAATTGCTTGAATCCGGGGAGCAGAGGTTGCAGTGAGCCAAGATCATGCCACTGCACTCCAGCCTGGGTGATAGAGGGAGATTCTGACCTCATCACCACCAAAACAACAAAAAAAAGAGAAGAAGAAGTATAAGTCTTAAGAAATACATTTCAAAGGGTTTGGGGTTTGTTTGGTTTTGAACTTGGACAGGTGTCAAGCATTGATTTTCCTGAACCATGATATGAGGTTGTTATCATTACTTTGGTTATAAAGATGAGGAAACTGAGGCGTGAGCAGCTGGTCTCGACAGAGAAGAGCTAGTGTGCACTAGCATATGGAGAGAAACACACTCTTGAATCTCTCTATATCACTTTCAGCTTCGCACATGCAAAAGTTGCTCACTGTTGGAGCCTGTGCTGAGGTGTTCTTAGCAACTGCTTTGCTGTTATTGCATCAAAGCCTGATCTTGATATCATTTTTTTAGGCAATAAAACACCCTTGGTTCAGATAAAATTTAATCTTTTCGTTAAAAGTAAAGACTTAGCCTAGGTATTCTATTCTACTTCCTTAAAACAAACTACTTTGAAATAGCTAAGTGTTTTTCTCCATCAGAATTCTTTGGCAGTGGTGGGAAATAGGCAACAAAGTGACAAAAGGGGATAAATTCACAGTAAATAATCCTGAGTATGGGACAGGGCTTTCCATGATACAAATGTGTG
>NC_133514.1:68352500-68355000 GCF_049354715.1 Callithrix jacchus | reverse complement strand
CCTTTCACTCCTTATCAGAAAGCCGCCTTGGGAATGGTTGGCTACAAAGGAATTTAGCAGGGATTGGAGGGGAGACAGGCTTGGGATGGAATGTGTGACGAGGAAAAGGTGTCCAGGTCAGAGGGATTATGCACAGTTCAAATAATGTGTGAGGATAATCAGGAAGTGACTGCATTCTGGCCTCCTCGGGGGCTCATCAAACCAGCACCTATCCCCTGATTAACCTATGCATTCCATCAGCCATGTAAATTAGCACAGACCCACTAGCCCTGGGCCTGGAAGAAATCAAGCTGTGGGAATGTACATATTTTAATAAAAATTGAATATGTGTCCCACAGTAGCACTGTAAGATGCACTTAGATTTATCATTCTCACTGGCATCTAATGCATTATTGCTAATTATTGAATCTGGTACATTTGGAAAGGAGTATAGAGTACTTTGCGACAAGTTTTTTTGTACAATCATTTGCATATTTCAGTTACATGGTGTAAAAAGGTGTAAGTAAAAGGCACCGCGCAGCTTTAGTTCCTCGGGATTTTTAGTCACACAACTTTAACATGATATCTGGCTAACAGTAGAGAATTTTATATTTAGGGGTGGATATTGGGTGCTGCATCCATGAGTAAGCTTCATTATTGATGTGCGAAGCTTGGTTTGGATGACCACATATAATCCAGAAAAGATAGCTGAGACTTTAGGGGAAGATTTAGGAGTAAACGGGGTATGTTACCGTTTGGGGTAAAGGAAATGAAAGTAAAGGAACTCTCTTTCCATTTATATTTGAAATTTTTGTTTAGCATGTCAGCTTTCTACACATTCTCTTTCATGTCTTCTATACTCTAAAATGCATTTAGTAATGTCTATCACCACAGTACCTGGATGCTTAGGTACTAAAAAGTGCTTTAAGAATGCAATTTGAAGACTGATAAATCAAGTCTGTTTAGCTCAGGGGAAAGAAAAGCTAAGTGGGATTTAGTAGAAGGGAATAATATTCCTAAAAGGAAATCAGTTTGATGCCAGTAAGCTTTTTGAAGTAGAAACTAATTTGAAAGCATAGAGGTCATGACTGAAATGGAGGACTGGACTGGACTATCTCATATTAGCAATTTGAGGGGAAGTTTCTTTAAACACAGTAGATGGAATATAGAATAGCTTGCCAAAATTAGCAATAGAAAGAGGCTCAGGGAGCTAGTTGGATTTTTGGAAAGTACAGTGTAGAGGGGTAGAGCCACAAGCAGCATTTTATAAGCTAATCCTAGGAGGCATGAGAAATGTATTTATTGAATGTCTGATATAATTTCAGGCCTAAATGGTGTATGGTTTTCCCGTCAATCTTTAAATGTTCTAACACATCTATATTGTCACTCTCTAACTTTGAACTTTAATACCGAGAAGCAATTAATAATCTTTTCAATTAAAACAAATAATATGTGTACTCTCCACCCCTTGCCCCCACTTCCCGCAAAAGAGAACTGCAGGAATCATATCATATGGTGTAGATCAACTTATGCTGCAATACTTGAGGAGAAATAAAGAATGTAACACTGTTTATTACAGGGAGACAAATTATAGTTTTTGTTTCATGTGGAAAGTTTAGGGGTGGCAGCTTGACAGTAAATTCCATCAAAATCTACCCTGCCAGAGAATGCCAAGATTGTTCTTCATTCATTTTAGCATAAGGTTTAATTATTTGCTGATTTTTAATACCAGTCAGTCATTCTTAGCATCACTGAATTAACTCTGAACCCTATATCAGTAAAGAGCCTTATGTTGCCCCATTTTATTATTACAGTGCAATACAGATTAAAATTGCATCTGTTAAGATTATATTGTGTATTTGGATTTCAGGAGACAGAAGCACAATAGTCTCATGAATGTAATGGTTGGAGCCAATAACCTGTAACCAATCACTTGCTTGTTCTGTTGCAAAATCTGAACTAGTAAGGATTACATTTTGGAAAAGATTATAAATCTGTCAGCACTAATCTAATCTTTACAGTGGCTTTGTAACCATTTTGAGACTAAAGATCATTACTTCTCTTGCTCTGATTTTAATCATAACACATATTTGATATTCCATAACTTTCTTTTGTTCCATCAGCACATGCATTATAAAGTGTACAACATTAATAAATAGAGGCATAATGAATGTGACTAATTGATTTTGGCAGTCAAAGACTGGCATACTTTTTATACAATAGGGAATCCATTCAAAGAAGCTTAACTGCTATTGAGAGCAAGTCTTCGATGCAGTAATGGTTTCTAATTTGGATTGTGTGTGAGGTGAGCAGAATGCAGTTATTCCTAGTAACTCACCACTTCGTTTTTTGTTGTTGTTTTCTTTGTGGTACTCATTTATCAGATTCTCATTTCCCTAAATAAAAATTTTATGTTTCAATATACATATGAATTCTGCAGCACAATTATGAATGCAATTCTTTTAAGTTGTCTGTCAAAGCTAAAGATACATGGTATAGACAGTATGCCACAGCTTATTTT